>NC_057812.1:26794173-27094173 GCF_018294505.1 Triticum aestivum
GGAAATTGATGACGTCGCTTTGAATGCTGCATACTGAACACAAAAGAAGTCCGGAGTTCAAATAAGTTTAAAAACATTGAAGTGGCCATGTAACAGATGAGTTCTCGTCCGAAACCCTGATACTCCGAAAGAGTTTGTCCAGTTTGTACATGAAGTGCGTCCAGTTTTTGCCTTGACCCTCTCTACTCTTTCGCTCATGCTATGCGGGTGATATGATGATACCATGCCAAGTTTCAACATTTTCAGGATTCATTTTGTAGTGATTTTCAATTTCACGATCATTTAGCTCTCTAAACAATTAGGTAAATGACCGAAAAACAACAAATGATGTCAGAACATGTTGGAAATTTATGACGTCGCTTTTAATGCTGCATACTGAACACAAAAGAAGTCCGGAGTTCAAATAAGTTATTAAAAATAAAAAAGAGGTGCAATGCTGGTTAATTTGCTTCAAGTCATTCAGAATAGTGTAGACTGCACTGCACATAGCTCAGTGCAATCTATGCTATTCCGCAAGGCTTGAAGCTAATCAACATGTAGGTGAGCATTGCAACTCTTCGTCATTGTCTGTGCACTCACAGCTTATAAACCGCTCATACTGCCTCTCTCTTGGCGAGGTGGGACTAAAAATCAGCTTACAAAGAAACTCTAGTACCGGTTCATGGCATGAACCGGTACTAAAGGTCTTCGTGGGGGCCCCAGACTGACCATAGCCTGACACAGCCTCATTAGTACCGGTTTGTGGCATGAACCGGTACTAAAGGTTACCCACGGTACTAATGATGCCCGCCCGCCTAGCCGTTGGAACCGGCACTAATGGTCACATTATTGCCGGCTCAAATTCAAACCGGCACTAATATGCTTCACATTTGACCCTTTTTCTACTAGTGTTCGGATCTTTGATAGAAGGTGTACCCAACATTTTCTTTTGGGTATCCTATGAAGATGCACTTCTCCGATTTGGGTTTGAGCTTATCAGGTTGAAACTTTTTCACATAAATATTGCAACCTCAAATTTTAAGAAACGACAGCTTAGGTTTCTTGCCAAACCATAGTTCGTACGATGTCGTCTCAACAGATTTAGATGGTGCCCTATTTAACGTGAATGCAGCTGTCTCTAATGCATAACCCCAAAATGATAGTGGAAAATTGGTAAGAGACATCATAGATCGCACCATATCTAATAAAGTATGATTACGACGTTCGGCATACCATTATACTATGGTGTTCCAGGTGGCGTGAGTAGTGAAACTATTTCACATTGTTTTAACTGAAGGCCAAACTCGTAACTCAAATATTTTACTTCTACGATCATATCGTAGAAACTTTTATTTTTGTTACGATGATTCTCCACTTCACTCTGAAATTCTTTGAACTTTTCAAATGTTTCAGACTTGTGTTTCATTAAGTAGATATACTCATATCTGCTCAAATCATCTGTGAAGATCAGAAAATAATGATACCTGCCGCGAGCCTTAATATTCATCGGACCACATACATCAATATGTATGATTTCCAACAAATCTGTTGCTCGCTCCATTGTTCCGGAGAACGGAGTCTTAGTCATCTTGCCCATGAGGCATGGTTCGCAAGCATCAATTGATTCATAATCAAGTGATTCCAAAAGCCCATCAGCATGGATTTTCTTCATGCACTTTACACCAATATGACCTAAACGGCAGTGCCACAAATAAGTTACACTATCATTATTAACTTTGCATCTTTTGGCTTCAATATTATGAAAATGTGTATCACCACGATCGAGATCCAACAAACCAATTTCATTGGGTATATGACCATAGAAGGTTTTATTCATGTAAACAGAACAACAATTATTCTCTAACTTACATGAATAACCGTATTGCAATAAACATGATCCAATCATATTTATGCTCAACGCAAACACTAAATAACATTTATTTTAGGTTTAACACTAATCCCGAAATTGTAGGGAGTGTGCGATGATGATCATATCAATCTTGGAACCATTTTCAATACACATCATCACTTCACCCTTAACTAGTCTCTGTTCATTCTGCAACTCCCGTTTCGAGTTACTACTCTTAGAAACTGAACCAGTATCACATACCGAGGGGTTGCTACGAACACTAGTAAAATACACATCAATAATCTGTATATCAAATATACCTTTGTTCACTTTGCCATCCTTTCTTATCCGCCAAATACTTGGGGCAGTTCCGCTTGCAGTGACCAGTCCCTTTGCAGTAGAAGCACTTAGTCTCAGGCTTAGGTACAGACTTGGGCTTCTTCAATTGAGTAGCAACTTGCTTGTCGTTCTTCTTGAAGTTCCCCTTCTTCCCTTTGCCCTTTTCTTGAAACTAGTGGTCTTGTCAACCATCAACACTTGATGCTTTTCTTGATTTCTACCTTCGTCGATTTCAGCATCACGAAGAGCTTGGGAATTGTTTTCGTCATCCCTTGCATACTATAGTTCATCACGAAGTTCTACTAACTTGGTGATGGTGACTAGAGAATTCTGTCAATCACTATTTTATCTGGAAGATTAACTTCCACTTGATTCAAGCGATTGTAGTACCCAGACAATCTGAGCACATGCTCACTACTTGAGCTATTCTCCTCCATCTTTTAGCTATAGAACTTGTTGGAGACTTCATATCTCTCAACTCGGGTATTTGCTTGAAATATTAACTTCAACTCCTGGAACATCTCATATGGTCCATGACGTTCAAAACGTTTTTGAAGTCCCGATTCTAAGCTGTTAGGCATGGTGCACTAAACTATCAAGTAGTCATCATATTGAGCTAGCCAAACGTTCATAACGTCTGCATCTGCTCCTGCAATAGGTCAGTCACCTAGCGGTGCATCAAGGACATAATTCTTCTGTGTAGCAATGAGGATAAACCTCAGATCACGGACCCAGTCCGATCATTGCTACTATCATCTTTCAACTTAGTTTTCTCTAGGAACACATATAAAACATAGGGAAGCAATAACGCGAGTTATTGATCTACAACATAGATATGCAAATACTATCAGGACTATGTTCATGATAAATTAAAGTTCAATTAATCATATTACTTAAGAACTCCCACTTAGATAGACATCCCTCTAATCCTCTAAGTGATCACGTGATCCATATCAACTAAACCATAACCGATCATCACGTGAAATGGAGTAGCTTTCAATGGTGAACATCATTATGTTGATCATATCTACTATATGATTCATGCTCGACCTTTCGGTCTCAGTGTTCTGAGGCCATATCTGCATATGCTAGGCTCGTCAAGTTTAACCTGAGTATTCTGCGTGTGCAAAACTGGCTTGCACCCGTTGTAGATGGACGTAGAGCTTATCACATCCGATCATCACGTGGTGTCTGGGCACGACAAACTTTGGCAACGATGCATACTCAGGGAGAACACTTTTATCTTGAAATTTAGTGACAGATCATCTTATAATGCTACCGTCAATCAAAGCAAAATAAGATGCATAAAAGATAAACATCACATGCAATCAATATAAGTGATATGATATGGCCATCATCATCTTGTACTTGTGATCTCCATCTCCGAAGTACCGTCATGATCACCATCGTCACCGGCGCGACACCTTGATCTCCATCGTAGCATCGTTGTTGTCTCGCCAATCTTATGCTTCCACAACTATCGCTACCGCTTAGTGATAAAGTAAAGCATTACAGCGTGATTGCATTGCATACAATAAAGCGACAACCATATGGCTCATGCCAGTTGCCGATAACTCGGTTACAAAACATGATCATCTCATACAATAAAATATAGCATCATGTCTTGACCATATCACATCAAAACATGCCCTGCAAAAATAAGTTAGACGTCCTCTACTTTGTTATTGCAAGTTTTACGTGGTTGCTACTGGGCTTAGCAAGAACCGTTCTTACCTACGCATCAAAACCACAACGATAGTTTGTCAAGTTGGTGTTGTTTTAACCTTCGCAAGGACCGGGCGTAGCCACACTCGATTCAACTAAAGTTGGAGAAACTGACACCCGCCAGCCACCTGTGTGCAAAGCACGTCGGTAGAACCAGTCTCGCGTAAGCGTACGCGTAATGTCGGTCCGGGCCGCTTCATCCAACAATACCGCCGAACCAAAGTATTACATGCTGGTAAGCAGTATGACTTATATCGCTCACAACTCACTTGTGTTCTACTCGTGCATATAACATCAACGCATAAAACCAGGCTCGGATGCCACTGCTGGGGAACGTAGTAATTTCAAAAAATTTCCTACGCACACGCAAGATCATGGCGATGCATAGCAACGAGAGGGGAGAGTGTAGTCTACGTACCCTCGTAGACCGAAAGCGGAAGCGTTAGCACAACGCGGTTGATGTAGTCGTACGTCTTCACGATTTGACCGATCAAGTACCGAACGCACGGCACCTCCGAGTTCTGCACACGTTCAACTCGATGACGTCCCTCGAACTCCGATCTAACCGAGTTTTGAGGGAGAGTTTCGTCAGCACGACGGCTGGTGACGATGATGATGTTCTACCGACGCAGGGCTTCGCCTAAGCACCGCTATGATATGACCGAGGTGGATTATGGTGGAAGGGGGCACCGCACACGGCTAAGAGATCAAGAGATCAATTGTTGTGTCTTTGGGGTGCCCCCTGCCCCCGTATATAAAGGAGTGGAGGAGGGGGAGGGCCGGCCCTCTCTATGGCGCGCCCTAGAGGAGTCCTACTCCCACCGGGAGTAGGATTCTCCCTTTCCTAGTAGAACTAGGAGCCCTTCCATGTAGTAGGAGTTGGAGGGAAGGAAAGGGAAGGGAAAAGGAGAAGGAAGGAAGGGGGCGCCTCCCTCCCTAGTCCAATTCGGACCAGCCCACGGGGAGGGGTGCGGCCACCCTTTGAGGCCTTTCTCTCTTTTCCCGTATGGCCCATTAAGGCCCAATACGAATTCCCGTAACTCCCCGGTACTCCCGAAAATACCCGAATCACTCAGAACCTTTCCGATGTCCGAATATAGTCGTCCAATATATCGATCTTTACGTCTCGACCATTTCGAGACTCCTCATCATGTCCCTGATCTCATCCGGGACTCCAAACTCCTTCGGTACATCAAAACACATAAACTCATAATATAACCATCATCGAACTTTAAGAGTGCAGACCCTACAGGTTCGAGAACTATGTAGACATGACCGAGACACTCTCCTGTCAATAACCAATAGCGGAACCTGGATGCTCATATTGGCTCCTACATATTCTACGAAGTTCTTTATCGGTCAAACCGCATAACAACATATGTTGTTCCCTTTGTCATCAGTATGTTACTTGCCCGAGATTCGATCGTCGGTATCTCAATACCTAGTTCAATCTCGTTAACGGCAAGTCTCTTTACTCGTTCCGTAACACATCATCCCGCAACTAACTCATTAGTTGCAATGCTTGCAAGGCTTATAGTGATGTGCATTACCGAGTGGGCCCAGAGATACCTCTCCGACAATCGGAGTGACAAATCCTAATCTCGAAATATGCCAACCCAACAAGTACCTTTGGAGACATCTATAGAGCACCTTTATAATCACCCAGTTATGTTGTGACGTTTGGTATCACACAAAGTGTTCCTCCGATAAACGGGAGTTGCATAATCTCATAGTCATAGGAACATGTATAAGTCATGAAGAAAGCAATAGCAACAAACTAAACGATCAAGTGCTATGCTAACGGAATGGGTCAAGTCAATCACATCATTCTCTAATGATGTGACCCCATTAATCAAATGACAACTCATGTCTATGGCTTGGAAACTTAACCATCTTTGATTCAACGAGCTAGTCAAGTAGAGGCATACTAGTGACATATTGTTTGTCTATGTATTCACACATGTATTATGTTTCCGGTTAATACAATTCTAGCATGAATAATAAACATTTATCATGATATAAGGAAATAAATAATAACTTTATTATTGCCTCTAGGGCATATTTCCTTCAGTGGGCGGTGATCTGTCCCGTGCTGGCCGTCTGCGGTGGTGTGTCCAGCGCTGCACAACGTCATCTTCCCTGGTGATTGCTGCGGCTCTTCTCCGAGTGGTTGTGGTGGTCTTGGCCTGCTTTGGCAGCCTTGTCTCTGAATCCTATCGAATCTTTGGGATTGTGTGGAATTTGGCCGGGGCGAAAGCCTTGCTCGGCTCGCCGATGCTGGCGGCAGCGACACCCACGGATGACGTTCCCTTCTTGGAGGTGCCGTCATGGCCTCTTCCCCGCGCCCCTACGCAAGTATCGGGGGAAACCCCAGATCTGGTTCACTAGATCGGACAGCGGTATCGTCTCGAGTTGTATCCTTCATGAAGGCGATGTTTTGCTGCTCGTGGTGTGTTCGGTGTTGGCTTTGAAGACTTTGGATGCTTTGCTGGTCCGTGCTGCTCCTCTTGGCGTGGGCATCCGGGGCGCTATGTACGGCCTCGACGGCGCTCTCTCCATGGCTTCTCCTTCAAGTCCGGCTAGGTCCTGCATCCCACTTGCCGATCCTCTAGGCACATAGGTGGGAGATACGTTGATCCGGTTCGTCCTGGAGGCGCGGCAGTGCGATGATGGTGCCAAGTGTTGGTCGTGACGCGGCCTAGATGCCTTTGTATCTCGTATCTTTGGCTTGTCTGCCGGAGTTCGAGCTAGGAGAGTTCTCTGCTGTGTTGTATCTCTTCTTGTTGTTCCCACACCTTGTGTGGTGCTTTTCTCTTTTCCTCTTGCATGTCTTTGTAATTTCTCTTCTACCTATCAATGAATGATACGCAAGCTTTGCGTATTCGCGAAAAAAAAATTCCAGCCCACCAGGGTTCAAATTCTGGTGCTCACGTTTTTCTGGATTTGTTAAGAGGATTTCCGGCGATCCGTTCAATGGGAGGAAGCATTTCCGTCGACAACGAGGCGCCTGTGGTGATTTCATCAATCTTAGATGACATGTCGGCTCAGTCTGTCGGAGATGCTCATATGGATAGGGTAAGCGTGTGTGTTCATAATGATGATGTATGTGTGTATATATGAGCGCCTAAAAAACACATCAGGAAAACATTGATTTTCAGGTGATTCTTTTTGTGATTCATTTTCAGGAAAACATTGATTTTGATGCTTCCATTCACTGAACGCGTACATCAGGTAGAGTTCCATGACTTCAAGTCACACCATCGGTTTCTAGCCTAGTAGTCACACATTTTGCACCAGGAGAAGAAAATTGGTGAAGATAAAACAGTTGGGGCGTGTTTGGTTGCCTGCATAGGTTTCGACCAGGCCCGCGCGGGAAGTGATCAACCTGTTTGGTAGCCTGCATACATTATTGGGCCTGCATCGCACGCTTCTTAAAGCACCTCTGGGCTTGGCTCACTGGGAACGCATGAATCGACAGTTTCTCCAGGGTCAGGCCCGAGCGGTGCACGTGGGCAGCGGCGGCTGCATGCGCGCGGCCACGCTCGAGAAGCCGCGTTGCTTCCCGAAGCGCCGACAGTTATTAGCTTCACCACTCCCTCTCCCCACTCTTCCCCACTCTCTCAACTCTCACAGGCGGCGGCGGTGGATCGGATCAAAGGAAGAAGACCACCGGACTCCATCAATGGTGGTAAGCACTTCTCTCTCTTTGACATGCACGCATGCTAGATTCGATCCACGGCGGAGGGGAATGCGGAATATAGGTAGATAAGCATAGGGGTAGTTCATACTAGTTCATAGCAGTTCATCCGAGTTCATACATGCAAGATGGGAATGCAGAAGGGGGATTGGGGGTACACAACGGAAACCGGCCGACCGCGGCGGCCATCACCGGTGTGCGGAGCGGCTAGTCGAGCCGCTGGCCTTCATCTTCTTCTTCATCGTCGTGCGGGTCGGCGGGTCGTTGTCATCGTCCTCGGCGGAGTCGAGGTCGATCTGCCAGGTACGACGGCCTGGCTCCGGCGCCCTCGCTGGCATGTGCACTGCTTCTTCTTCCTCCTCCTTAGGCTCCCCAGCGATGACCGCTGGCGGCGCGATAGCCGTCTCCCAGTACACTGCGGCACGGTGGTCATTAGGAGCCCAGTAGGTCTTGTACTTGCACCAGTTCTTCCTCCGTTTAGTGTCGTCGGAGACGGCCTGATTCATGGCCCAGCAAATGATGTCAACTGCCATCGCGCCCTTCGCTGGGTCAGGAATCAGCGTCTTCAGCTCTTCTTTAATGGCCTTCATGAGCACTGCATTTGATTCGTTCTGCATGTCCGACATGGAGTCGAAGTTCGAGCACACCTCCATGGTGTTCTCGAACTTGGTGCGGTCACCAGCCGACCACCCGAGAAAAAAGGCCCTCCAGCCAATACCCCAAGGGAAGGGGTTGGCGTTGGAGCTGGAGCTAGAGCTCATGGCGATAGGGAGGAGGAAGGTTGACAGTGAGAGAAGAGAGGAGGTGGGTAAGTAGTGGTGGGCAGGGTGAGTAAATATAGGGGGGTGGAGAGGAGAAGGAGAAGAGTGACAGTAATGATGTTTTAACTACATGCTCTTCAATTAGCCATGAACTGCTCTTCAATTAGCCATGAACTCTGTGCTGTGCTTGACTTCATGAATTGTGTGCAGATCGAGGAGAGTAATGAGATGGGCACCGAGGTGCTCTCGGCCCTTGACAACAAGGGCAAGCAGGCCCTTCATCCAATGCCCGACGAGGTTGTGCTGCCGCCCACCGCCGAGGAAGACCCGAAGACGCCTGAGGGTGGCGACGACGAGGGCATGGAGGAGCCCCCCAGCAACAAGCATCGCAACTATGCCCACTATCATCAGGAGGATGGCCCAACTCACTTCTGCAAGGTCATCCTTGCACCGAAGCTTGAGTGCATCCCCATGCCCCTGGACTTCACCAAGCACTTCGTCGCGGTGCCGACGGAGTTCAAGCTTAGGAACAACACCGGCTGCTCCTGGAAGGTGACGGTCAAGCTGATGAACGCCAGGGTGACCCTGGATCAGGGTTGGACCACCTACGCAACCGTTCATCAGATCAAGATCGGATACATGGTGACGTTCAAGCTCCTCACTCCCGACACCCTCAAGGTCATCATCTTCGACGAGGATGGCATTGAGGTCGTCAACAAGTGCGGGAAGCACGACGAAGCCTTCGCCGCCAAGGAGTAGGGCCGAGCCACCTCTTTTCAGCGTACTATCTGAATTATGCTAGTTTATGGTTTATGAGTTGAACTGTTATGAAGTGTGGTACTGTTTATATCTGAATTATGCTAGTTCATGCTCTGTTTATACTCTGTTGTCTGTTTATACTCTGTTGTGCTTATAATGTGTGCTGCCGAAGTGTGGTGGTAACCTCACCAACTAGCCAAAAGAGGTTACCACACACCAGGCGTTGCATACAACCAAACACCATGCTTTGAGTTTGTCCACTAACATACAGACAACCAAATGCCAGGCAGTGTGGTTCTGCCCATGCAGGCAAGAGGCCATGCAGGCAACCAAGCAACATGCAAATGGTGCATTTGAGGCTGCATTTGCATAGCCAGATTGGTTGAAAAAGTGTATACAATGTGGATACTATAGCGCACGTCAACCAAACACACCTTTGAAGTTGTCGGTTGGCTAGAGTGAGCAAAGATCCCAATGAATATGCAGTTTTGTACGGTTCCTCCTTTGCCAGCAGGGCGAAAGGGAATCTGAGCCAGGCAGCCAGCGCGTGGCCAATCGCCAAGGAGCAGCATCAGCATTGCAACATTTGAGTACATCTTCCTTCAGAACCATCCAAATCTGGCAACGTTGACATGCTAGATTCAAGACCAACAACCAACGAGAGCCACTCGATGCACGGTGAGATAGCTGGTTATTAGTTGGATCGTAGGGCTCAGAGATATGAAGATGGAAATCGATCTGACGGTGATATTATTAGATCGTGGCATATGCTTCACTCATTTGACTTTCGATGTGCACCCTTGTGTATGAGCATGAGTTTGGTTGAGAGACCCATCTAAGTAATGAACACCTCCGCACATGGGCATCAACCTATGAATTCATGGTGGAAGATCTCCAACTAGCGGCTGATCTATGTTGTATCAGGAAAAGTCCCCCAGGAAAATGTGTGGAATGGGCGGATAGACGCACTTTCACCGGGGTGCACCTCACTTACACTAATGAATTTTAAAAAAGTGTTCGTGAACTTTTAAAATGTTCACGAAACTGGAAACATATTTATGAATTAAAAAAATGTTTCACAAATCTCAAAAAATGTTCACATATTTTAATAAGGAACATTTACATTTCCCCCCTAATTTTGTCCCGACCTTATCTTTATCCCTAAAAAAATCAGTGCTCAATTATACCCCTCTTCCGTTTGGTGCCCTTATTAAAATACCCTTTCGTGACGTTTTCGTCCGGTCAAAGGCCTTTGACCATTAGTGGGACATTTTCTGGACATTTTTGCCCTCCCTGCATATGTCACTTACATGTGGGCCCCTTCATCCCTGTAAAAAAAATGAAAAAAAAACGAGCGAAAAAAACGATCTGTAGACAACGGTGTAAATCGTTAGCGAGCGATTCATGCGAGCGAGAGAACTGCCAAGTCATGGGCTGGCCCACGTCGGTGCGCCCCAATGCGCAGTAGCAAGAAACTGACGCTTAATGCGCCGAATAGGTGCTCTCCCACACTAGCTAGTGGGCTGGCTCATTTGTATCTGTTTATTTATCGTTCGCTGGTATTGATGAGGTGATTGGTTTCATTCGCTACATTATTTTCTCTTTTTGGGTTTGTTCTGTTTTTCTCAGGTTTTTCTAGTCTTTCTGTTTTTCTTTATTTTGCAATGGTTTTCCTCGTTTCTTTCTTGGATTTCAATAATTTTTTCTTTGCTTTTACATTTAATTTTTACACTGGTTTTGCTTCTTTCTTTCTCGGTTTCTACTGATTTCTTTGTTTCTTTTTTCCTTTCTCTGTTTTTCTATGGTTTTGTTTGTTGTTATTATTATTATTTTTGTCCATTTTCACTGATTTTTTACACACGTCTACCTTTTTCAATACACAATATAAACTTTCAGTGTACACGTGAAACATTGCTTTGATACACATTGAACAATTTTCAAATACATGATGTGCAATTTTATTTTTATACATGTTTTGAGCCCTTTTTGAATACAGGGTCAACATTTTTTCAAATACATGTTGAAATGTTTAATTGTAATAACCTTTTTTCTAGAACTATGCAAACATATTTTGACATTGTATAAACATTTTCTTAAATGCCACACACATTTTTTTAAACACGTGAACATTTCTTTAAATGTCGTGCACCACTTTTAAATCGTAAGAAACCTTTTTTATACTACACAAACATATTTTTACATTGTATAAACATTCTCTAAAATGTTCACATCCATTGGTTTTAAATTTTGGCACATTTTTTCATGCCAGGAACATTTCTTATATAACACTATGAACTTTTTTTATCGCGTTGACATTTTTATTGTATGTTAACAATTTTTTTTCAGATTTATGGGTTTTAAAATTTTAAAAAATAATATATAAACATTAGCATTATGTCAGTGCGACGGGGCGAGCCCATTTTGTGCTTGCGCGTGCCGGCGAGGGTGAAGCGCTGCCGCTGTGTTGGGCGGGGGCCCACTACGGCTCCTCTTGACAGGAGGTTGCCCTACATCGCTCTATAAGCGAGACATGCCGGTAGGCAACATGCACAATATAAATTATAACTTGTACTTCCATTTTTATACCTAATTCCCTAGAACTGAAACACAAGCTACTTGTTCAGTGTCATGATCCTGCTCATTGTCCAAGGAAGCGCCATGACAATGCTCACCCAGCGGAACACTACCATCTCGGCCAACAAGAAGGAGCATATCTTCCCTACCTACTCTGATAACCAGTTGGGCAATCGTGATGCTGGTCTTCCAGTTTTTTCTTGTGAAACTATACCCCCTCCCTTCGGCATCTCTTGGTCAACTTCCGTTAAGGAAAACACCATATCGACCATAGTTGAGATAATGGTTGTGAAAGAGAATATGTCCATATATAGTACATGTGACAAAAGTGTTGCAGTGCCATCACGACATCATATCACCGTTCTAGTTCTTGTTCTTGTTTTAAACTTTTGGTACTATGACAGAAGTTAATACTTAGCCTTGCACTGCACAAGCAGGGGTGGAGCCAGAAATATTGGCCATTGGATTCGCTCATTGACTCGTCATAAGAACTTGGTACTATTTATGTTTCAGGCGTTAATTGCAAATGCATCACTCTCAGTTTGTCCCTCATTGTAATCTTGAAAAGGTAGCAGCACAAACAGAAGGCCTTATGCACTTTGTCACTATACTCGAACCAATGATCATATTCATCAAACCAATATGGATTAAATCTCTTTTGAGTATCTCCAATCTCTCTCTGCGGATAATCAAAATAAAGTGGTGGCCTATAAAGTTCCTTTGCTAAACATCTGTGTCTTGTCTCATCTTGCTTCTTAGGATTTCTTGTGCACTCCAAAATTCTCTTCCGATCAACGGGATCATAAGGCAACCCATCTAAATTAATTTATATGTGAATCAAAGTCTTTCGGAGACTAGCTGCAGAGACATTTGATAGACTTGCCTACACCTAACGGAAAACCTTGATGTGATTGTAGCATTATCTGGATCTATTTCTTTTTGATAAATACCGTTCCATAGCCTAGATCAATCAAAGTCCATGCAAAAAAAAAAACTGTGTGAAAACTAGGGCATTTTTTTTTACAATCGTGTTAGGGTATTATGCATTCACGAGAGGTAGGAGACATGGCGGGTAACCTAATTACCTCAAATTTTGATGTCTTGTCGATGTCGAATTGTCCATCTACAGTGGTCTGCTCGCCGCTCGATCCGGTGGCCGAGCTATGCCGAGCTACCCCTCAAGATGCGAGTTGAGAAAATGAACAGAGGAGAGTCCCAGGCATGTGGCAGCCGTGCGTATACAAACAACATGGTACGTGACTAATCAACAGGGCCTGCTTATCAAGTCAAGGTGTTTTAGGCCTGGGCATGCGTACGTGTGACTAAATAAATGACTAATCAAGACATTTGCTTGTGGGCTTTTGGGCCTTTCGCTTAGCTATCCACGACACATTAGATGGGGTCAGCCTGGACTTCATATTGGGTTCAGCCAAGCAAACACGCATGCCTACACGCACATAGCAGAGAAAATCCGTTGGGTTCGAGTGAACCCAACGATTGTATGCTGGCTCCGCCCCAGCACAAGTTTATAGGTGTCTTCGTATATAAGTTTTCGTCTTAAACTCTTAATTTTGTACTTGCATTCAGATTCTTGGCATGTTTCTTTGTGTTTTCTTCCTAACATGCTTTTAAGGGGAAACTACGTCTTGGTGTAGCATTTCTAAACCTGGCCAAGATGTGGACATCTTGTTCCACTAAAACTAAAGTGGCAACTGGTAATAAATGGTAGCCATATATTGTAGATGGTGAAGATAATGGTTTTAAAAGAGAGTAGGGCCATATATAGTATGTAACAATAATAATACAGGTGACCAAAGTGCAGCAGCGCCACCACGAGAGCATATTGCCCTTCTAATTATAGTTTGTAAATTTCAGTTTCAAAAAATTCTGAAAAAAAGTACACATGTATGCAAGGATGTAAAGTGTATGTGTGAACATTTTCACAATGAAATACCTTGCGAGCTGCACAAAAAAACAAAATCATGGACTTTAAAGATGAACAGTACATATGCTAAAAAGCCCTAGATTTGTCTTTTTTTTGTGTCGCTCACATTTTAATGTATTTCGACCTGAAAATTTGTACACAAGTACATTATGTATCGAGGTACATGTGTATTTATTTTCAAAAAAAATTGAAACAGAAAAGTTTGAATTTTGAAGTTTTCAAATAAAGGCCTCCATGAAGCTCGGTCTCCGTTTAGCATTTTTGAACCTTGTGTCGCTTCCTATCACCTTCTTCTTCGGCTGGGATTGATGGGTAGGCAAGCACGTCCGTACTTTCCATAAGTGAAGCTACTAGGGTTACACAAGCTAGTACTAAACATATTTTAATTAGCATTGCACTGCACAAGTAGTTTGCGTCTTATTAATTATGAGCTTGCATTCCTGGCATGTTCTAACAGGGGAAACTGCATCCCGGTGTAGCATTTCCAAACCTGTCAAAATGTTGACATCTTGTTCCACTAAAAGATCAATATACCCATCGTGGCCACGTTTGGTGGCCTCCTGAGGTCAAAGCTTAATCACAAAGCTATCTTTTTTGTTTCCATCATTAATTGTACCTTGCACTTCCATTTTTACACCTTATTATAGCCTGTAGCTTTTTTTTTGATGGGAAGGCCTTCATGGCTAGCTTTATTTATCAATGACCGCTACATATTCCAGAAGAAAGTTTACATCGTCCAGAAGAAAGTTTACACCTTATTATAGCCTGTAGCTAACCACATAGTGTCACGACAAATGATCCCCATATCACCAACTCTCTCTCTCTCTCTCTCTCTCTCATAAGCCTGCACCGTCGTCACGTACTAGAAAGAGAAATCAATGCAAGAACCTCTAGGCTGATCCACACACTTTGTCCTATCTCAAAAATATGAGAAAGCCTATACTGTACTAATTCCATAAGGGCATTTCTAATTGATCCCATAGAAAATAGATGAGTAAATCTTAGTGGAGTATATTTACTACACTAAGTTTTGACCGGAACTAGCCGATCCCCTATATATAATGGAGTAAACTTAAATTTGTCTCATACATTACGTTGAACACTTGCTATGCACCTCGGCGGTGAGTGGCAACCATGGTGACTACACTGGCGACGAGCAGCAGCAGCAGAAGCACACAGTTGGGAGGAGCAGCGACAGCAGGAGCACACATCGGCGGCGGCAAGCAGCAACAGTAGCAGCACATCCTTTTCTAAAAAACAGTAGCAGCACGTAGTGGGGAGGAGCAGCGGCGAGCAGCACGCACCAGCGACGAGATGTAGTAGCAGCACATGGCGGTGAGGAGCAGCGACGAGCAACATGCACCAGCGGTGAATGACAGCTGCACGCACGGGCGGCTAGCAGCAGCAACACGCACCAACGACGGCGAGCAACAACAGCACGCAACGTGGAGCAGCAATAGAAGCAGCACACACCAACAGCGGCAAGCTGCCGCAACAACATCACACATCGAGGGCGGCGAGCAGCAGCAACATGCAGCAGCGACGTGCAACAACAGCAACATTTAGTGGCCGTACCAGTAGTAGTACCGGTAGGGGTTGCCAGCGAGGTCACCGGCGAGGCCGTGGGAGCTTCAGGTGAGTAGCCGGACGGTCACGAGAAGGTCTTTCCATGAAGAAAAATTATAGTCGGCCGCCTCCAGACAGAGTAAATATATGAAGATTTTTAGGGACGGAGTAACATTTACTCCCTTACGACAGATAAGGGATTGGCTAGGTGCCGGTTAAAGGAGTAAAATCACATTTTTACTCTCTAACTGATTATAAGGGATCGGTTAGAAATACCCTAAGCAAGAACAAAAGCTATATACTATATTGCTACCACACACTTTGTGGTGTTGATTTGAAGTATGAGATCATCATATCACCATTCTAATTCTAGTTCTAATCTTTAGTTCCCTCATGGAGTGCGGCGTTTCTGCTCCCGGGCTCAAATGAGCCTGGGCAAAATAAATAATCATTAAAGATAGAAAAAAATTCAAAAAAATCCCGAAATTGTTTTGCAAGCAAGATGCTCATGTGTGCGTGATGTTCATGCAAAAATTGGTGGAGTTTGGACATTCGAGGAGCGCACAATTAAAAAGACAAAATTTAGCTATGTGAGTAAGGTTATTGTTCACACACTGTTTGGACCGATTTTCTCTCTTTTGCCACGAGCTCCTCAAATGTCCAAAGTGATGAAATTTTGCATGGACATCACGCAGGCGAACATCTTCTATACAAAATTTTTTAGTTTTTTTTTACATCAAGTTCTCTCGTTTTCCCCTCCACCTTGGTCGCCGTGCGCAACCTAAGATGACTTACACATCTAGACGAAGGGAGTACTAAAGATAAATACACGCGTCACGGCCACCTTTGGGTATCTCCACAGGTTCAAAGCTCAAGCAAAAAAGCTATCCATATACCACAACTTTCTTTTTTTCCATCATTAATTATTCCTTGTACTTCCATTTTTACACCTTAGTGCCTAGAACTGAAACTCAAGCTAATCATATGGTGGCACAACAAGCAATCCCCTCTGTCCGTTTTGCTCATAAGTCAATTAATCTTCGTGACATACTAGAAAGATAAATCGAGGAAAGAACCTCTCTAGGTCGATCCGTTCTCCTATTTGAAAAATATAAGAAAAATCTATACAACATTGCACAAGCAAGAAAAGAAGCTATATACATACTAGTATAAAAGTCCCCCAAGGCCCTAGGCCATAACACCAGCTAGAACTAGAAGCCACACCGAGTATCACCGACCTGCAGACCACTTTCACTGGCGATGACACTCGAAGAAGAGCTCTCCAAGCTGGCTGCCGATGTAGCGGCCATCTCGCCGGCACCGGTGAGGAAGGCCGTGGATGCACTGGCGCGCAGCAGCCCCGCCCGCGCCGCCGCCGATGCCCTAGTCTACCTCTCCGTGGGCACGACCTGCGCGGTCTTCGCGGCCGCCTTCTTCACCATCTTCGCGGACCTGGCCTGCGCCCGCGGCTGGGGCTGCACCCCGGCCTATGTCCTGTCCGAGATAGCGGACTATCTATCCACACCTGTCCTGCTTCTCCTGCCGCCGGCGCTCGTGCTCTTCTTCCTCCGCGCCGCCGGCTGCAGGACCAAGGTACGTGCTCGTCACTCACTCTGCTCCATGGTTCTGCTTCCCGTGATGCTGATGAATTGATTGTGGAATGCGATAGGCGGCGGACGAGGAGAGCCTCATCGTGAAGAATGACGAGGGGGAAACCCTTCTGTCGCCGTCGCCGCTGGCCTTGGCAATTCTGTGGCTTTTCATTGGGGCGGCGTCGATGGGAGCCATCTCCTTCCTTCTTTTCAAGTGTGGATATACAGAGATCTCCGACCTTCTCGGCTACGCGGCTCTCTTGTGCACGTTCATGTGGGAAGCCCTCGTCTATGTCCGCGCTGCAGTGGCGCTGTGGAGGATGAATCCCGGGCCAAGCAACATGGTGCCATCGACTGACTAAGGTAAGTTGCATTAATTAAGCTAAGCCGAACATCAACATCTCGCTTCCTCAAAAGTATTTTATCGGAACATAGTGTTTTCTACCAACAAATTGGTACTTCGAAGATGATGCAAGTAATGTTCAAGTCAAATGAGTAGAATGTAGATATCAGTTGGACCTATACATATGCATGTTTGCTATGAAATGAAAGTATAATTGTTGTCATCACGCATCACTCATCACCAAACCACCAATACTAGTCTTACTAAACTGGCGTACAATGGTAGAGATCAATGGAAGAGCAATAATTTTTCTTCTTGATCTTCTAATTTTTGCAGTTAAAGTTTTATTTTGCCTCAACTTGAAATTCCATTAACTCAATGGCCAGGTGCACAAGGTTTGGAGCCGGGCGAAGACGATGATCGAGAGTACTATGTACTGCAGAAGCGCTGCTGTTTATGTTGCTGTTCAGAATAAAGGGATGCACATCAGGACATGCCTGCCGTAGTGTCGTCTGATGTGTACTAGTAATCTATCTTTTTGTTTCTTGACTGGGACACTAGTAGTCTATCTAGTATAACTAGTGTGGTGTCAAGCTTGCTTCAGTTGGTGCTATGGTAGCGCTGATGATGTGACTGAAGCGCTATGGTAGCGTTGATTGGTGGTTACAGTGAACCGGACCTATATCTAACACAGGATTTGTGTTGCTGTTATTTAGCAGTACGTGCCCATACATATGACTGAACGTACGATATGATGCAGAGCCTCCATTCTATGTATGCAATCATAGCATTTTTACCGCCTATAACTTGTCCGCGATTATAAATACTCCCTCCATTCCACAATGTAGTGCTTCCTCTATCTCCGTGCTTCAACTTTGACCGTAAATTTAACTACCAAGACCGATTGCGGCGGGAGCAAAAATTATATCAGTGAATTCGTATTCGAAAGAAGTTTTCAATTATATAATTTTTCTCCCGCCGCAGTTGGTCTTGTTGGTTAAATTTATGGTCAAAGTTGGACCTCGGAAAGCGCGGGCGCACTATATTTTGGAATGGAAGGAGTAGCAGGAATGCACATGGCCTGCCGACTGCAGCAGCCGAATGGCAACTACCTGGGAGCGCATCTATGTCTCGCTTGACACGAGACACATGTGCCTCGCCTCGAGGGTCGCAAGAATGGGGCGGTCCAACAGTCTTCCTTCCTATGCTTCGTTTTGTTTGTTTGTTCCTTTGTCTATTCTAGTTTTTTTGTTCTACTTGTTCCCCCCCTTTCCCTTTATAATTTGTTGTATTATATATATAATATTACTTATTTTAAAAACTATCACCGCACATCTAACACATGTTCATGAAGTGTAAAAAATGATTCGTGGGTTTTCTGTAGAATATTCGTACTATTAAAAAAAATGTTCATGACATTTAGGAAAATATGTTCATTGTATTTTTTTAATATGTTTATGAAAATGTAAAAAATAAATGTTTAATGTCTGTATCATTCAGAAACTTGTTCATGACATTTATAAAGTGTTTGCATGTTTATTAAATATGTTTCATGAGATTTAAAAATGTTTTTTGAAATGGAAAAATTAGTTCACGTAGTTTTAGAAAAAAGTTCACAACATAAGAGAAAAAATTTGTGCCATTTAAAAAAATATCTCAAGACATAAAGTTGTTTGCGTTTTTTTTAAATGATGAATGTTTTTGAATATATTCAAACATGAGTTTAAAAATATTCAGTGTGTATTAAAAAATGTTCAATGTGCATTTTAAAAACAGTCAACATGTATTTGAAAAATGTTTAATGTTCATTAGAAGAATGTTCAATGTGTAAAAAAATGTGCAACATGTATTCAAATAAAATCTAGAATGAAAAATGAGAAAAGGAATTAAATGAAAAAGGAAAAATGAATAGAAACGAACCTCAAGAAAGCTGAAAGGAAACCGATGAAAACCAACAGAGAAAACAAAAAAATATGAAGAAAAAATAAAGAAAAAAACTATTTGAAAGGATTTAAAACCGCACCATGTTGGTCTACAGAACCTTCCTAATGCTGCTCTATTGGGCCGACCCACTATAGCAGTCACACAACAAAGCGCAGAGATGAGACGATGTTACATCTCGTAGTAAGTAATATATAGCACCGGTGGTCGATTGCTGATGGAACGGTGGCAATGTCTATTGATGCCACAGAAAGGGCCGAGAGTGTGTTGACCGGGTTTATTTCATTCTAGATTGACCGGAGGCACAGAATTTAGCAAGCTCTCCCAGGCATCGGAACAGGGGAAAGGTCTACACTACCAAAACATTAGCCTAATAGAAACAAAATACCATGTTGTCTTTGTGGTAAGCTCTCAGCTGCACAATATTAACTACCACATCAACTTAATGCTACACCTTAAATTCTATAGGACATATCTTGCTAGTACGTAATGGGCACGGTATAAATGACTTTCACGTTGTAACACATGGGTCGATCGTCTCCGTGTGCGGTACACGAGGGGAGTACGAGCAAGTGGCGTTAGTTGGACGGATAAAAAAGGAGGGGATAGAAGATGACAGAGCAGCCAAACCGTTGAAAAATAGCACGGCTGCTCGGCGCTGATAGCAATCCTTATAGCAAAGTTACATGTTGGACTCTTTTTTTGTTCAAACATAATATATTTTCATATTAAAATCTATATATAGCAAAGCTACTAGGCATAAGATAAGTCAAGTAGCAGTTGTGTAATAAATGATAGCCGTAGTAGTAGTTGGTGGAGTTAATGGTTGTGAAAGACAATATGACCATATATAGCACGTAATAATAGTAGTACATGTGGTGAACCAACATGTGGTTGGATGGTTAGAGAGACAGTGGTATCCCCAACCTACCCAGTTTCCACTTTACTTATCTCTCTTACTCCATGTCCATCATTTTTTTGCTATATACGTGTATACTGCACCATGCAAATATGTATACTTCGAATGGAGAAACATCCACTTTGCTATAAGGTTTGCTATCACGGTGGTTGTCACAATTGCTGAACAAATGTGCTACACTTCCAAGTTTTAGTTGATTTGTTGTCTCAACCTGCACCACCCTTCTAGGCCCACACCGAGAAGATCGACCCCTTGTGTCATGATGGCGTGTGGCGCTGTTACACTTTGGTCACATGTACTGTTATTGTGACACAGTATATATCACAATATTCTCTTTCACAATATTACCTCCACCATCTAGGGATGACAATGGGTAGGGTATGTGTTGGTATAACCCCATTCTGCCCAAATCCATGCCCAAAGAAATCTTATGGAGGGGCTGAAATTTAACTCAGAAGACCAACTCGTCACCCTATTCTCCTTGAGCTATGATCTCTTAGTCCTCGCCTAGTTACTCTTAGATCTTCAAGGTAGGTTTCTAAGCCTTCACAAACTTGTTCTTCGAAAATCCACAACGACTCTTGGATGCTCTAAACTGACGCCTAACCATTTGAAGGTTAGAGTCTTCAAAAGTAACCCGTCTTTGGATCACGTGTAATAGATTCTTCAATGGTGCTCAATCACCTTGGTTTTTGCATACTCGGTTTTTCTTCACTAGGATTCACTCCTAAGCTTGAAGAGGGTGGATTGCTCTAACGACAATTGTGGAAATTTTGCACCGAGCAGCCAACCAACTAATGGTGGTGACGGTTGGCTATTTATAGTCGGGGTCACAACACGAGGCCTCGAAATGACAATTGGATGGCACGGGCCATCCAACCCTCTATAGCCAGCGAAGCAACGGTCGGAAACTTGTACTCACAAATTCATTATGGCTGGAAAACCCAAACTGATGTTTCCTAACTCTTTAGCGAGGACTAGGGTCCCAAAGAATATCATCTCAAACACTAAAAAAAACTGCTCTACAAGAGATATCCAAAGTCTTCACTCGAAGAATAAGTTGGATTGGGCACACATTTGAAATATTGTCCTAGGATCACTTGGACCCCCCCCCCCTCCTTAACAGTACGGATTGCTCTATGACTCGGTGAAGAATAAAAGAAGAATAAAAAGACTAAGTCTTAAAAATCTAGTTCTTCGGCTAATTCTTGACAGCAGGCGCACCTAATTCCTCAATGTTTCCTTCACATTTTTATGGGCCACTTATGACGGTTAAGCAAAATCTTCAGGGACTTCCACATATGTATACACACAAACAAATTCCTTACATGACTGTTAGGGTTCCTTTGTCTCCTGGCGGCGCCTGCGTCTACCTTTTCCACAGAAGGTAGTAGAGTGATATTCAACACTGATGGGCTGAGTGCACGACTGCAGACACATCAGAAAAGAATTCCCTATCTTATGCTTAAGGCGTCGAATAAACACACACTCCTCTCAAGCGCTAGGCTCCGTAATAGGCCGGCCCATGTAGCACCCACTGAGTTTTCGAAAGTATCCATAAGCTTCTCGACGTTTTATTCTTTCCCGTTGTTTTTGCCAGTTTTCACTCGCTTTCTGTTTGGTTTTACAATTTTCCTTTTCTTTTTAAATTTTTTTGAACAATTTATGAACTTTATAAAAACTTAAGATTTTTTCAGTTATGAATACTTTTGAACTGAATAATATATTTTAAAAGTTCTATACAAAATTAAGTTCATGAACAATTTTTGATTCATGTATTTTTCCAAATTAGTGAACTTTTTAGAAATGTGTGTTCATTTTTTTAATTCATAAAAAATATTTTTAAAATGTGATTTTTATTTCATAAACTTTTGTAATGGCCAAAAAGTCGATAGTCAATATTTTTAACTTAGCCAAACAAATGGGAGTGTCGGCAGAGCGAAGCCGAGCAAAGGGATAGGTGGGCTACGGCTCAGTGCCCGCGGTAGCACTATTTGGCGCTAAGAGCTCCAAATAGGAGCACCCCATCACTTCATGAAAGTTTGCTAAAAAATCACTTCATGAAAGTTGTATCTCCCATTCTTGCAAGACAAAAGGACCAGTCGTCTACATAGTCCGTTCTGATGGGCCGTACCAACAACATTGTCTGTGCTTGGTTTTCGGAAGCTTCTGCCTACTCCGGGCAGCCGTTTTGGGAAGATTCTGACCATTTTTTCTTTTCTATTTTATGGGTTTTCTTCCAGGTTTTTATTTACTTCTTATTTCATTTCTGTTTATTTTATTTTACTTTCTTTTTCTCCCAAATTCATCAACTTTTTTATCCTTCGGGTTTTTAGTTTACAAATATTTTATTACATGTCAGGATTATTTTAAAAACAAATTGGACGAACATATTATTACATTCATGAACACTTTAAGTGTTATGAAATTTTATTTATTGGCACAAATAATTTTTATATTTTACTCCCTTCATCCCATAATGTAACACGTTTTTTGACAATAAACTAGTATTAAAAACGTCTTACATTATGGGACAAATGGACTATGGACGTTTAAAACTGTGCAATTTTTTTTATATTTCATGAACATTGTTATCATGTCTTTAACATATTATTTTAACACATGAACATTTATTTGAATGTAATGAACAATTTTTAAGTGGTTTACATTTTCAAAAGCAAAAAATCATGAGCATATTTTTAAATGTGTGAGCATGTCTTAGATGTCATGAACATGTAAATAGCCGTAGATAAATCCAGCAAGTAACAATCACGGATAAGGTCAGTGAAATGCAGTAGAATATTACATATTACAGAGTAGAAAGGACGCGCTTTATTAGAGCGTACGCCCACTCATTTATAGGCACATACAGGTAAATAACAATTCTGCCAAAAAAAAGTACAGGTAAATAACAGAACACATCCATGCTGTGTTAGATAGGGCCGGTTCAGAGTAACCAACCAAACTAGTACCATTGTTCTTCTGATACTGCATCAGCGCTGAACTAGCATTAACTGAAGCATGTTTGATAGTACTAGTTATACTAAATAGATTACTACTACACATCTCTTTATTCAGAACAGCAAGGAAGGTGGTAGGAAGCAGAAGTGCTCCTGCAGTACATCCTACTGTCGATCATCTCTTGGGTCCGGCTCGAAATCTTACACACCTGGCCAGTGAAATGACGAAAATTGTGCCAAGACCGATGGCATTCCAAGTTGAGACCGTAGTACAAAAATTAGTAGATCAATCAGAATTTTTTTAAACTGTTTTATCGATCTCTACCAATCGTGTGAGAGCGGTTTAGTACAAGATTAGCATTGGTGGTTGGTGATGAGTGATGACGGAGGACAAGAGTTATACTTACTTTTCAGTTGATAGCAAACATGCAGATCCAACTGAAAAATTCTACTACGTCTACTTGACTTGAACATTACTTGCATCGTCTTCTACCAATTTGTTGGTACAAAACAACTCGATGTTCAGAAGTTCAGGTACAATACTATTTCTAGGAAGCCTTATGTTGATGTTCAGGTTAGCTTAATTACTTTTTTATTGATCTCACCAATGTGTGGCGGTTTTGTACAAGATTAACATTGGTGGTTGGTGATGAGTGATGACTTGTCCGATACCTGGAATGACAGTTTCTTTGCTTTGTTAATGGCAATTTCTTTGCTTCTAAATGGCCACCTTTTGTGACTCTTTTTTTCTGTACTGCACTACGCTATCACAGAAAAACCGTAACTTTCCCAACGTCTCTACTAGGAGGGTGTCCTCAAATGGCACAAATAAGTGATTAGACAATAATGCATCCTTGTCCTTTTCAGTCCACTATACTACTCACAACAACCACCTGTAGGCCATAGCACTGAGTGATTTGTCCATCTTCCTGTCCGCAAAATCGAAAGCTACTTTTCAAAAAAAAGTAGTTGTTTGTTTAATTCCACACATTTGGAGTACCGGCCATTAATTATAGTTCTAATCCTTAGGTCCTTGATGTCACTTTGGTCACCTTCTTCTTCAACTAGGGATTGATGGCTGTACACGTTCTTCTTAAAATGGGATTGGGTAAGAAATGATAGCCATGGTAGTCCATGATGAATATAATGGGTTTGAAAGAGAATATGGCCATATAGTGTGCGTAAAATAATACCTGTGACCAGAATGCAACAGCGCCATCACGACATCATATCACGGTTCTAATTCTAGTTCTAATCTTTAGTTCCCTCGTGTCACTTTAGTCACCCTCTTCTTCAAATGGGATTGATGGCTAGGCATGCCCCTAGTTTCCGCAAACCAGCCTACTACTGTTCACTACTAGGGAAAAGCCTAGCAGCAGCGCGGGTTTTAGGCCTATCAGTAGCGCGGGGCGATGCGCTACTGATAAGGCGCTACAGCTAACGTATAGCAGTAGCGTGCCTCCGCCCACGCTACTGCTAAATCGACTTAGTAGTATCGACTTCTCGGAGGAGCGCTACTGGTAATTAGTAGTAGTGCTTCTCCCTGCCCGCGCTGCTATTATTATTTCATATTTTATTTCTTTTTTATTCCATATTGTATTCGTACACCTTTACACAAATTTTCATACAACATGAATTTAGAAATTGTTTTTACATCATAATGAGTTATTACATCACGGGGTGAAAGAACCGTGGACTAGTTTCAAGTGGATGGACATCCACTTGAAACTAATCTGCGATTCTTTCACCTAATGATATAATAAATATCATCATCGTCATCATCATCATCATCATCATCATATCATTAACAACTTATCATCATAATACATCATTGTCATATAACACCTCCTCAAGATCATCGTTTTCATCAATGAGACATCACATAGCAAATTGGTCACTAGTCGTAATCACAAGTACTCCTCATCATCAACTCTAACACACTGTATCACATAATAAACATATTGTACCTCATAGGACCTACTATATTCTCTAAGGTAAAATAGCAAAAAACAAGATAGCCCCTGACTCTCCATTATGGAGAATGGAGATTATCCTGTCACCAATTCTTGCCTTTCGCTTAATGTTACTTTCAAGAACCTCCTTGCGAATGTCCAAACATTTTTTCCATTCTTTGATTAGCATGTGTTCACCGGTTTTAGAAATCTGATATGCACAGGTGAGCTCCTTATATTGACCTGGTTGTATGTTCAGAACTGCAAGGCGACCATTCTGATACATGAGATGAGGCACACAATCCATCGGGATTTTCTGTTGAAAAACATAGTAATAACTTCGTAGTTAGCAATGATGTACTAGTTTTAGAAGTATCAAAAGATGCACGGATGTCGTAATAGTAAAAAATCTTACCAGGGTATCTCCATAGAAGTTACCATGGTTCAACACGTGCACTAGTGGCGCGTATTCACCATAATTTGTAGGAGTTCGATAATAGGTATTGTAATTCTCAAGATAAGTACAATAAGCAATCAGATGACTTTTTTTTATAAGTTAATTCGGAGCCATCAATCTAGTGGGTTTTGTCTTCCATCTTCTGCACATTCTTTGAAGATTGAAAAGAAGCTGTCAATGGAAATAAACTGTCAACTATTTTGAAATAAACAATATAAATTAGTTAATAACTATGTTTGAGAAACTCACATTGCGGTAGAATCGGAAGCGTATCAACAAGGACCCAAATGTCCATATTGTCTTGCTCGATGTCAGGATCACCAAGATCCATGGTAACAATCATACCCTTATAAAAACCATACATTTTGCAAAGTGCTTCCCAATTTTGGCAACCAAAATGGGTTATGCTATGAGAATTGTACAGATTTACTTCAAAATCGATATCATGATGGGTCCTTAGGTGTATTTTCTTTGTTTGAAAATTTTCATGGTCTTCAAAACCCATCCTCTCCAAGACATAGCGTCTTGCATGGCATGGGATAAGCTAGTCGAATTGTAAAAGATGAAAATTGGACATTGAAATAGTTGAAGTCATGCTTAATTACGAAAAAAACACTTGTCATTGTTGCGTATCGTTTCAACATCGAAGGTCTCCTCGAGCTTAATGCTGAAGCGCCAATCTTCGTCCAGCTCAACGAACATGTCGCACATACCTCGATCATCATGGCACCAGCTGCACTTCCCCGAGAGACTGTCGTCGTCCGAGTAGGACATTTCCTACGTTCATAATTCAAAGATTAAACTTGTACAATTAAATATATGTACTAAAAAACCTAAATTAGATCATTATTTTTCGAGAAAATCCAGGCCACTCGATATTTCCTATATATTCTAGCACAAGTCATGCCAGAATTCACGGAAAAATCCGGCATGACCTTTGCTAAAAAAGGACATATCGAGCGCCTGAAATTTGCCGGAATGAAAATTAATCAACACTCCGGCAAAATATAGGCCACTCGGAGGTGAAAATTGAACATGAACGGCCACTTGGGCAACCACATATCCTATTTGAGCAAATATGACATGTTCAACTAGTTTTATTAATTCAACTAGTTCTTACTAAATATAAACTTACTATAAATAGAAAAAAAACTAGTTCTTTCTAAAAATAAAATAGTTCAACTAGTTATATTAATTATCTTACTAAAAATATATTAATTCTATTAATTCAACTAGTTCAACTAGTTTATTAATTTACTTACTAAACTAGTTCAACTACAACTAAAGTAGTTCAACTAGTTTATTAATTTACTTATTAAAAATAAAATAGTTGTATTAACTCAATTAGTTCAATTAAGCACTTACTATGAATAAAAATAAACTAGTTTTTACTAAAAATAAACTAGTTCAACTAGTTATATTAATTTTCTTACTAATTCTATTAAACACTTACTAAAATTTAACCCTAACTAATTTGATGAACTCTAAAATTTAATCCTAACTAATTCGATGAACTCTAAAACTAATTCTACTTAACAACTACTGCCATAATTAGCATCTAATTTGATGAACCCTAACTAATTAGATGAACTCTGAAATTTAACCCTAAGAACCCTAGCTATGCAGAGGTAGGGGAGGAGGAGGAGGAGGGCGTGCTCACCTCTGGCGCCGGCGGAGTTAGGGAGAGGGGCACGCGGCGTCGAGGTTGGGGACGGGGTCGGGGCGGCGGGTGCACGTCGGAGGGCGGCGATGTAGGGGGGGGGGGTTGTCGAGGTCGGGGTCGGGGGCGGCGTCGAGGTCGCGGTCGGGGGCGGGGGCGGCGTCGAAGGAGTGCGGAGAGCGACGGGTCGCGCGCGGCAGCCGACGACGATGCAGGGCGGCGACAGCGGAGGAGGGATTTGGGGGAAGTGGCCATGGGGGAAGAACGAACCGCGCGGTTAAGTTAAAAGTAGCAGTAGCGCGTTCCAGGAAGTGTGCTGCTGCTACGGTAGCTATAGCACGTTTCTTAACAAACGCTACTGCTATTCCTTCGCATTTTTATTTGCTTTCCATTTAATTTTATTTTCATTAGCAGTAGCGCCTTTGTTCGTAAACGTGCTGCTACAAAACAAGTAGCGGTAGCGCGGTTCCACGTAGATCACTATTACTATGTGTAGCCTATCGGCTAAGCCGTGGGAATTTTAGTAGTAGCGCTTTTGTACTCGGGCGCGCTACTTCTATAACTGTATCTGTAGCGCGGTTTAAAATACCGCGTTGCTGCTAATTAGCACCAGCGTGCGTTTTTATCCCGCGCTACTGCTAATGTTCTGTGTATAAGGTTTTCCCTAGTAGTGGTTGCAAAAGTTAATACTACTACTAGCAATTAATTAGCACTGCACCACAGACGTTTCTAGGTGTCTTGTATGGTTGCCTCTTAATCACGAATTTGTACTCCTTGAATGTTGTTAACAAGGGGAAACTATGTCTTGGTGTAGCATTTCTAAATCTGGTCAACATGTTAACATCTTGTTCCATTAAAGATAAATATACTTTTCATGGCCACGTTTGGGTGTCTCCACAGGTTCAATGCTTATTTACAGAGCTATACACTCACTGCAACTTTCTTACGTTTCCATCACTAATTGTACCGTGCACTTCCATTTTTGCACCTTATTGCCTAGAACTGAAACACAAGCTAATCACGTAATAGTAGCATGACAAGTGAACCACACATCACTAACTAACCCTGTCCCTTTTGGTCATAAGTCAATCATCATCGTCATGCACTAGAAAGATATATAAACGAAGGCAACAACCTCTAGGCCAATCCACACACTTTGTCCTATTCGGAAAATATGAGAAAAACTAAGCAAGAACAGAAGCTATGCTACACTGCTACAACATACTTTGTCCCATTGATTTGAAATATCATAATAACATAGATTCCCATGGATAGGATTAGTTTTGAAGATTCACAAAGTACACACTCGAACAGTGCTATTCCTGGAATAGTTAGGAGAAACTTTTATGTTTTAAAATGTAATTAAATCGTTCGTGGTCAATATGAAACATTACCAGTACTTGTAATGAAAATATCTTTCCTTCTTTAATTAAGATGTCCATATAATTTAGACTCTATTCCCAATGGCCATCTTTTATGACTCTGCTTTTTTCTGTAGTGCACCACACTATCAGTGAAAAACCCAAACCTTCCAAAAGTCTGTACAAGGAGGGTGTCCTCAAATGGCACAAACAAGTCGTCCTTGTCTTTTTCACTCCACAGTGCCAGTACTCGATAACAACCACCTATAGGCTATATATAGCACCGAATGATTTGTCCATCATCGTGTCAGCAAAATCTAAAGCTAATTAAAAAAATCTAAAATTACCGGTACCTGTAATGACAATTTATCCCCTTCGTTAAGTAAGATGTCCATATAATTAATGGTATATTCTCAATGGCCACCTTTTATGACTACTTTTTCCTTATAGTGGACCATGCTATCGCTGGAAAACCAAAACTTTCCCAAATTCCCTACTAGGAGGGTGTCCTAAAATGGCATAAAAGGTGATTAGAAAACAGTGTGTCCTTGTCCTTATCACTCCACAATACTACTCGACAACAAAAATCTATAGGCTATAGCACCTAATGATTTGTCCATCAGCACGCCAGCAAAAATCTAAAGCTACTTTTCAAAGAAAGGAAAGCCGCCGCTGGTTTAATTCCACATATTTGCACTAGCGACCATTAATTCTAGTTCTAATCTTTAGGTCGCTCATGTCACTTTTGTCATCATCTTCTTCTAATGGGATTGATTGTTATACATGTTCTTCTTCAAATGGGATTGGGTAATAAATGATACCCATGGTAGTCGATGACGGATAGAATGGTTTTCGGAGAGAATATGGTCATATATAGTGCGTGAAATAATACCTCTTACCAAAATGCAGCGACGCCATCACGACATCATATCACCGTTCTAATTCTAGTTCTAATCTTTAGTTTCCTCGTGTCACTTTAGTCAACTTCTTCAAATGGGATTGACGGCAGGGCACGCCCCTACCTTCTACAAATCAGGCTACTACTATTACAAAAGGTAATACCACTACTAGCAACATGCAATTAGCATTGCACCGCACAAGTTTTTGGGTGTCTTGTATGGTTGCGTCTTAATCACAAATTGGCATTCCTGGCATGTTTTTAACAAGGGGTAAGTAGGTATTGGTGTATCATTTTAAAATCTGGTGAACATGTTAACATCTTGTTCTATTAAAGATAAATACACTCGTCATGGCCACGTTTGGGTGTCTCCAGAGGTTCAGAGCTTATTTACAAAGCTATACACCCACTACAACTTTCTTTTGTTTCCATCACTAATTGTACCGTGCAGTTCCATTTTTACACCTTATTGCCTAGAACTGAAAATCAAGCTAATCACATAGTGGCATGGCAACTAATCACACATCACTAACTAATCCTATCCCTTTTGCTCATAAGTCAATCATCCGCGTCACGCACTAGAAAGATATATGAAGGCAAGAACCTCTAGGCCAATCCACGCAGTTTGTCCTGTTTGGAGAATATGAGAAAAACAACGCGAGAACAGAAGCTATGCTACACTGCTACAACACAGTTCGCCCCGTTGATTTGAAATATCATAATAACATAGATTCCCATGGATAGGATTAGTTTTGAAGATTCACAAGTACTCACTCGAACAGTGCTATTCCTGGAAAGTTAGGAGAAACTTTTGTGTTTTAAAAGTAATTAAATCGTTCATGGTCACTATGAAACATTACCGGTACTTGTAATGAAAATTTCTTTCCTTCATCAATTATGATGTCCATATAATTCAGACTCTATTCTCAATGACCACCTTTTACGACTCTGCGTTTTCTATAGTGCACCAGCACCACACTATCGCTGAAAAACCTAAACCTTCCCAAAATCTCTACTGGTAGGGTTTCCTAAAATGGCACAAACAAGTGATTGTACAACAATGCGTCCTTTCTCTCCACAATGCTAGTACTCACAACAACCACCTATAGGCTATATATAGCACTGAATGATTTGTCCATCATCGTGTCAGCAAAATCAAAGCTACTTTTCATTAAAACATGACGAGAAACTTGTTAGGTTCCTACATAAGAATATGAGATCAGTAGTGACTGTAAGATGCATAAGGAGGAAACATGAAATAATTGGATTCTTAGAAAGATCATGAGAAATTCCTGCTTTAAATTTTGATTACGTGCAACAAACCATCGCCACAGCTTGGAGCTCACTATAAAAGCTCCCAAGGGCCCAGGCCATAACACCAGCTAGAAGGCACACCGACTCACCGACCAGATCAGTTCACTCCACACCCAAATGGCGATGACTCATGAAGAAGAGCTGTCCGAGCTGGCTGCCAAGGTAACGGTCTACGCGTTCTGCGCGGCCGTCATCCTCGCCTTCATCGCTGACCAGGCCTGTGCCGGCGGTTGGGGCTGCGCCCCGGCCCACGTCGTGTCGGTGATATGGGACAACCTAGCCATACTCGTCCTGCTTCTCTTGCCGCTTGCGGTCGTGCTCTTCTTCCTCCGCGCCGCCAGCTGCAGCAGCAGGGTACGTATCGTCAGTTCGTCACTCACTTTTCTCCATGCCTCTCTGTTCCATGGTTCCGGTTCTCATGATGATGATGATGATGATGATAGGCCCCGGACGCTGACAGTCTCAGCGTCAAGGATGTTGAGGAGCGACCTTCTGACCTTTCCTTGCCTCTTCTGTTGCTTTTGATTGTGGCGATACTCGGAGCCCTCTCTTTCGCTTTTTACATGTATGGATATCCAGACTTGTCCAATCTTTACGGCCACATGGCTCTCTTGGTCATTTTCCTGTGTGAAGCCTTCGTCTATGTTCGTGCTGCACTGTCGCTGTGGAAGATGAAGATGAACCCCACTCCCAAGCCCAGCAACATGGTGGCTGCAGAGTAACGGAGGATCGCCCACTTACTCAGGTAAACTGCATTAATTAAGCTAACCTGAACATCAACATCAGGCTTCCTAAAAATAGTATTGTATCTGAAGTCTCAACATCGTGTTTTGTACCAACAAATTGGTACAAGACGACGCAAGTAATGTTCAAGTCAAGCAGTAGTAGATATTATCAGTTGGTTCTGCCTGTTCGCTATCAACTGAAAATATAATTCTTTGTCCTCAGTCATCAAGTCAAGTAGAGATCGATAAAACAGTAATTAATAAATTTTCTGCTTGATCTTTTTTTTGCGGGGTAATTTTTCTGCTTGATCTTCTAATGTTTGCACTTCGGTTGTTTCTTGTCTCAACTTGAAACACCATTGATCTTGATACAATTTCGTCATTTCACTGGCCAGGTGCAGTGGATCTCGAGCCAGCAGTAGCAAGATGATGGAGAGTACTACGTAGTGTACTGCAGGAGCGCCTCTGCTTCCTTCTAGCTTTGTTGCTGTTCTGAATAAAGAGACGTCCTTCTAGCATGTTGTGTGATGTGCAGTACTAATCTATTCAGTATATCTAGTAGTATGAAACTTGCTTCAGTTAATGCTAGTTCAGCGCTGATGCAGTGTCTGGAGCAATATGGTAGTTTGGCTGGTCACTCTCAACCGCACCTATCGATCTAACACAGCATGGATGTGTTCCCTATAAATATGGCTGGACGTAAGCTCTGATGAAGAGCTTCAATTCTACTCTGTAGTAGGAGTATGTAAAATACCATAGCATTTCACTGGCCTCCTGCTTTATCCATGATTGTTACTTGCTGCATTTTTCTAGGCTAATTTGCCTGATCGTGACATCTAAAAAATGGTCACACATTTAAAAATATGTTCATGAAAATGTAAGTAACTGATCCGGTAATTTGGAAAAATATATGTACCACTTAAGAAATTGTTCACGACATTTAAAGAAATGTTCACCCGTTAAAAAATATGCTAAAGCCATCTACAAAATGTTCATGAAATGTAAACATTTGTTCGTGCAATTTTTTAAACATGTTTTTAACATATAAAAATTATTTGTTTCATTTTAAAAAAATGTTCATAGCACTTCAATAAAAATTCACACGTTCTTAAAACGTGTTAATGAATGTACAAACAAATTAGTCCAGATTTTCAAAAATAATTCATGACATGTAATAAAATATTTATACACTGTAACCTGATGAATATTTTTTTGATGATTTTGAAAAATAAGAAAAATAATAATATAAACAATTTAAAATTAAAGTAAGAAGATAAAAGATAAAAACTAAAGGAAACCAATAAAACATAGAAAAAATAGAAAAGAAAAAACTTGTCGGAACCTTCCCAAAACGGCCAATGTATGTAGAAGCTTCAGAAAACCAAACACGGAGAACGTTGTTGCACCGGCTTAGGAGGACAAACACTGTAGGCGACAAGTCCTTTCTCACAGAAGGCGAGATACAACTTTTTTGAAGTGATGGTGCACTCATATTAAGCACCCTTAGCGGCAAATTGGCGCTACAACGTGCACTGGGCTGCGCTTCGCTCAGCTTCGCTCCCTCACTGCCGATCGATTCCCATTCAAGAGAATGCCATGTTCTTAAAACAAACTAAATGGAGTACAGACCGAAAATAAATTAAGTTGAACTCATTTAGCTGAGGGCATGCAATCTGAATCTCAAAGCAACCTAGAACGTTTGATTGTTCGTGTATGGTATAAATTACTTCCCTGCGGTAACACACGTGGTCGATCTTCTCCATGTGGGCATAGGAGGGGAGTGCAAGAAGGCGGTGTTGGTTGAAGGGGAAAAGCCCCCAAAAACTTTGAAATGTAGCATGTTTGTTCAGCATTTTGACTAATCGCTGTGATAGCAAATCTGCTGGAGGTTGCTCTTCCGTTCAAAATTTTATGTTTCCGTATTCATGCTCATATTCTGGCTGATTCTGACAGAAGCTGATTCTGTGGGAAGTTTCCCAAAAGAACTGGGCCTATATATAGCCATATAGCAAAATGTTGGGCATGATTTAAGAGAGATAAAAAAAGTGGCGACATGGTAATAAATGATATAGCCATAGTAGTAGATGGTGGAGATAATGGTTGTAAAAAAGAATATGACCATATATAGTACATGTGACCAAACTACAGCAACGTTGCCACGACACATCATATCACCATTATAATTCAAGTTCTAGTCTCTAGTTCCCTCATGTCACTTTCGCTTCGGTACACCCCCCTATCCCATACCCCTTCATAATAAAGGGCATGATGGTATTTTTGAAAGTACGTTGTCCACGACCAGACCTCCGATACGCGGCGAGCGTACGAACAAGCAGGCTGCTAGGATGCACATCTGGGCCAGCCCACCAGGCGCTAGGCCACCAGGAGTAGGAACGCTTCATAATTCTTACAAAGCATTCCTCTTTATGTCTTCTTCAATGAGTTCATCTTGTGATCCGGTCATCATGTGTAAGTAATTCGGTAAGGCAATGGTTGATGTGTCCCTTTGCAACCTATTGTGTTTGTACAAGGGATAGATGAAATGACTTTCATTATTTAACATCATGTATGTGCCCGGCTGCAACGGAGTTGTCTCTTGTCTTCTTGTTCGTTCTAAGGCCTTGCAAGTTCCCAGGATCCCGTATATCTATCGAGGAGGTAAGAAGTGAGGAGGACACATAACTACGCTGCTCCTTCGCCTACATATTCCTTTAGATCGGATCTGCACAAAACTAGGTTGAATACCAAATCCCTTTACTCTCGATATTCAATGTGAATCAGATGAGCTTCCTTTTTCAATCTATTTTTTTCTTCCTAAAACTGTTTCTTTTTACCTAAATCTGCAGAGTCTCGCATGCCTCATCTTCCTAACTCAGCCTCTCCTCACACTCTAGCTCCAAAGGGCCGGCTCTACATGAAGAAGACCTTCTAATGGGCTGACAACTATTAATAGGTACATCAATTTTATTTTTTAAACAAATTCTATAAAATAATATAATTTTCTAACAATCTTTGAAGTCAAGTTCTTAAAAATCTTAACTAATTTTAGAAAAATGTTTGTGTAACTTTTTGGTCGTACCTTGAAAACTGGTCATATAATTGCAAAAGGTGTTCATGCATTAATTTTTTTTATTCATGTAATTTTAAAAGTGTTGCCACATTAAAAAAAATTTGACCTTTTTTCATATAACTTAAAAAATATAACATCCATGTATTGTTTTAAAGTTGGGTTGGGCTAGTGCAGTTGGTTGAGGTCCGAAGCACAATGGGTTTGGGCCGGGCTGGCCAGGCAGGGCTTAAATTTCAACTTTTTTTTCAGTCATCTGATGTCTCAAAAAAAACAAAATGTGTGATGTTTCTACGAGGGCGACAATGTTAAGATAGCTTTAGGTTGCTTCGCCCCCCGAATTATAATGAAATAAATTACCTCCCGAGTGATTCGTCGCTAAGCATTTGGCAGCATTTCCACCGATCGAACTGAGGAGGAGGAGGAACCGATGGAGTCCTGCGAGATCGCGTGCCTGCTGGAGGAGCTCTTGACGGCGGCGCTCTTCCTCATAGCACTTCAAAAAAAAATTCACGCATTCTTAAAAAGTGTTAATGAATGTACAAACAAATTAGTCCAAATTTTCAAAAATAATTCATGACATGTAATAAAATATTTGTACACTGTAACCCGATGAATCAAAAAAATTGACGATTTTGAAAGATAATTAAAAATAAAATATAAACAATTTAAAATTAAAGTAAGAAGATAAAAGATAAAAACCAAAGAAGACCTATAAAACATAGAAAATATAGAAAAGAAAAAACTTGTCCGAACCTTCCTAAAACGGCTATCCAATGTATCTAGATGTTTTAGAAAACCAAACACGGAGAACGTTGTTGCACTGGCTCAGCAGGACGAACACTTTAGGGGACTGATCCTTTCTCACAGAAGGCGAGATACAACTTTTCTGAAGTGATGGTGCACTCATTTTAAGCACCCTTAGAACATCTTCAGCCGTTGGCCTCCCAGGAGGGGCTAAAAGTCGCCTCCTGGAGGCACACCGGCCCTAAATCGCGTACTGGGGGCGTGATGCCCCCAGTCGCGGCGCCCACGTTTTTTTAAAAAGTTAAATACAGCGCAAACACGGCTCAAATTTAACGCAAATATCGGCGAGTTCGTTTAAATTAAAACATATTTTACCAAAAAAAACTACTATGGGCTGCCCCCGCCGTCTCCATCGCCGCTCCTCGCCGTCTACCTCGCCGCTCCCCGCCGCCTGCCTTTGCAGTTCTACATGCCGAGGAGGCAGTAGAACCGCGTGTAGTCGCCGCCGCCGTCGTCGGTGTCGGCGTCCCCGCCTCCGCCGCCGTCGTCCCTGCTGCATCCCTTCCCCGGTTGGCGCGGCGGGTTGGACGGTCCGGGGGCGTCCTCATCGTCGTCGCTGTCGAGGATCACGATGCCGTGCTCGTCCTCGCGCCCACGCTTGCGGGCGGCGATCTCCTCCAGGGCCCGGCGCTGCCGGACCATCTCGTTGCGGAGGTAGTCGTCCCGAGCCCACTGCAGGGCGTCCTCGTCGGAGAAGCCACGCCGGGCTATCTCCTCGTACTTCGCGGGGAGGCCGGGCTCCGGCTTGGGCTCGACGAGGATGAAGCGGCCGTAGGGGGGAGGGGGGTGGAGTCGCCGATGCGGACGCCGGAGCTGCGGGTGCGCGCGCTGACAGGCGTGTCCTAGGGCTCCGGCTTGACGGGGCAGAGGCAGGGAGAGCCCGACGAGCGGCCGGACGAGGAGGAGGACGCCCCAGGCCGCTCCATGCGCCTCGGCGTCCAGGAGCTCCCACGGCGGCGTGAGAAGAACGGGGGAGCGGGGTACTCGAGGCGCGGCGTGTTGCCGTCCTCGATGTACTCGAGGACAGCCTCCAACGTGCGGCCGGACACACCCCACCACCGGCGCCGGCCCTAGGAGTTGAGTCTGCCGGAGGGCACGACGCCGTTGGTGGCCTCGAGTTTCTCGGCATGACGGCGGCGGACGTAGGGCTCCCAGAGCGGGCTGTCAGGGACGTAGCGTGGCCCCTCCCTCGCCGCCCGCGGCAGGGACGCGCGGATACGTGCGATCTCCGCACGCCGCGCCGCCCCGGTGGGTGGTGGTGGCACCGGCACGCCGCCGGCGCTGATCCTCCAAGCCCCGGGCACCCGCATGTCCGGCGGGACCGGGTACTCGGCCTCGAAAAGGAGGCGAGCCTCATCCTCGTGAAGATGGCGGCGCCCAAAGCCATTCGCCGTCGCCTGGGAAGCGCTCAGCCATTCTTCTGAACTGCAGACGGGGAGAGGAGGAAGGGGGAAGAAATGGGCGCGTCGACGGTGGAGTATCTGTGCGTGTCTCCGGCGCGCTGGTGGTCGGCTTATATAGGCGGAGTCGCCGCGTGGTAGGCTTGGCCGGCGTGTTACGCGTGGCGTGGTGGCGTGGCGGACGAGGGGACGTGCGTCGCCCGACCTTCACTGCGCCGCCCGTGAGGCATCAATGGAGGTTGACCAGCGCGGCAGCGCGCGCAGCTTTGGCATTGATTCGCCGCAGGAAACGAGGCGATCAGGACGACGAAGCGACGAGAAAAGAGTCGAGTCGCTGACGCGGCTGGCCCGCGGTTCTTCGCGCCAAAAACGATTCGCCCGGCGCCCCCGAGCGACCCCCAGCGCGCCGGGTTCGGGTTGGGTCCGCCGGTGTTAATTTCGGCCCGAGCCGGCGAAAACTGGGCCCTTGGAGACACGACTGGGCCGATTTTTTGACACCGGCGGCCGAAAAATCGCGTGAGGGACCTTCTTGAAGGCGTGGCTGGAGATGCTCTTAGCGGCAAATTGGCGCTACTACGCGCACTGGGCTGCGCTTCGCTTGGCTTCGCTCCCTCACTGCCGATCGATACCCATTCAACAGAACGCCATGTTCTTAAAACAAACTAAATGGAGTACACAGTGAAAATAAATTAAATTGAACTCACTTAGCCGAGGGCATGCAATCCGAATCTCGAAGAAACCTAGAACGCCTAATTTTTCGTGTATGGTATAAATTACTTCCATGCAGTAACACACGGGGTCGATCTTCTCCATGTGGGCGTAGGAGGGGAGTGCAAGAAGGCGGTGTTGGTTGGAGGGGAAAACAGCCAAAAACTTTGAGTAATCACTGCGATAGCAAATCTGCTGGAGGTTGCTCTTCCGTTAAAATCTATATGTTTACGCATTCATGCTCATATTCTGGCTGATTCTGAGAGAAGCTGATTTTATGGGAAATTTCCCAAAAATTGATTCTAGTGAATCAAAAGCTAAAAAGAACTGGGCCTATATATAGCCATATAGAAAAATGTTGGGCATGATTTAAGAGAGATAAGAAAAGTGGCGACATGGTAATATATGATATAGCCATAATAGTAGATGGTGGAGATAATGGTTGTGAAAGAGAATATGACCATATACAGTACATGTGACCAAACTGCAGAAACGCTACCACACAACACATCATATCACCATTCTAATTCAAGTTCTCTAGTTCCCTTGTGTCACTTTAGTCACCTTATTCTTAAAATGGGACTGATGGATAGGCATGCCCCTATTTTCCACAAACCAGGCTACAATTACAAAAAGTTAATACTAGCACTAACAATATTTAATTAGCATTGCACTACCTAAGTTTCTGGGAGACTTGTATATATATTTTCGTCATAATTGTGAACTTGCATTCCTCTCATGTTTTTAATAAGGGGAAACTACGTCTTAGTGTAGATGTTGACATCTCATTCCACTAAAGATAAATACACTCGTCATGGCGACGTTTGGGTGTCTCTGCAGGTTCAAGGCTTAATAAAAAAGCTAGCCATATACTGCAACTTTTTTTGTTTCCATCAGTAGTAGTTCCTTGTACTTCCATTTTTACACCTTGTTGCCTAGAACTGAAATTCAAGCTAATCACACAGTAGCATGACAAGTGATCCCCACATCACTAATTAATTTTGTCCTTTTTGCTCATAAGTCAATCATCGTCATCACGTACCGTACTAGAAAGAGAAATCAAGTTAAGAACCTCTAGGCTGACCCACACCCTTTGTCCTGTTTGAAAAATATGAGAAAATATGTACTACATTGCATAAGCAAGAACATGAGTTATATACTACATTGGTACCACACACTTTGTCACGTTGATTTGAATTATGAGAATATTCTAAATTCCAATTGATAGGGTTGATTTTGAAAATTCACAAAGTACTCACTCAAACAGTTCTATTCTTGCAAGAGTTATGAGAAACTTCTGTGTTTTAAAACCTAAATAAATCGGTCATGGTCACTTCTGCAGGACCAGGAGCGCTTCTGCTTGCTGTTCGGAATAAAGAGATGGACCATCAGGACATGCCTGTCGTCTGATGTGTAGTAATATATCCTTTTCTTTTTTGCTCACAAAATATATATCCTTTTGTTTTTTACTGCGACACTATTAGTCTATCCAGTACTAGTAAAACGCCCGTGCATTGCTACAGGCTATACTGTATATAAATGAATTAGACAAAATATTGATATTGAAGCTTATTTCTCTCTCATACACCAACCTCAAGGTCGACGGCAGGTTCCCGCAATCTAGTGTAGCATAAACATGGCCATATTGGAGGGCTATACTGTATATAATAAAGGGGATTTGTTTTCACTATATGTATGATATACTTTATGATACACTGTATGAAAAATGTAACAATGCGACAGTCCATGCTCCCACAAATCCAGACCAAATTGGAGAGAAAAATGTCTAAACTATGAACCCTGTTATCTCCAACACGCATACCCAACATAAAAACTCCACCCCATGACACACCCTTATGTTTTCCTGTCGGACCCTCCCCTTCCGCTCGGTTTTCGCCGTAGTGAGACATTTCTCGCTGGAGCCCTCTCCTTTAAAATGGGATGACGCCCACCTCAGCTTCGCCATCGCGGCCTCTCTCCTTCACACCATACTTCCCCACGGAGGGATTGCATTTAGACGTCGAAAAAAATCGATGGCGAGGGAGTCATGGAGGAGGGGTAGAGAACGATCCGGTGAAAGCCAAAAAAACCTGCGTACAATGTTCGCTCCGCCTGGGTCATAGAGGAGTCCCCCTGGTAGAGGAGTTTGGGAAGAAGAGGACGGCGACGCGAGGACATGTCGGGAGGATCGCAAGGAAGACACGTTGGTAGAGGAGATCAGGGAGAAGAGGACTGCAGTGCAAGGAAGTCGGGATTATCATGAGGAGGGCAGGCGATGGGAGGATTGCGTTCACATACACGTTAATGGGCCAGCCCAATGTTGTGATGTGATGATGTCAAAGGTGGGCGAAAGATAGGAGTGGTGGGATGAGGTGGAGTGAGGCGAGACTACCAACTAAGACATTAGTAGTAGAGATTACTGAGAGTTGGTATAACATACATAATCCTTATGGAAAATGTTAGGCTGAATCTTTGAGTAAGTGAATCTATCTTGTAAACTCCATTGTAGACCATGCATACACATTATTCTCCAGAAGAACTGGTGCAGATTATTTGAAGGAGCTTGATATCCCATAGACCATAGTCCTCGTGTAGTCTTGCATTGAAAGATATAGGTATGTAAGACAGTTAGCTTGGAATGAAATAGATAATTAAATGGAAAAGAGAAGAACTGAAATGAGGTAGAACTTCCAGTAGGGTCACATTTCATTACTCAGACTAACCAAAAGTTTCAGAACCCAGTTCCTGGAGCTCTTTGTCTTTGAGGTCATCATTCTTTATAATCTAAAACGTGAACATTTGGTTGGTAAAGAACATTACGCGTTAAATATGACATGTTATAGCATGCCTAATATCAGGACCACCTCTCATGGGCACAATCAACTCCCTAAATCCTCTTTTTTTATTAGATGCATAATGCACATCACTTATCGAGGAAGATTTTAGCCTCTTCAACATAACAATCGGCATCCCTTGTCAAAGCTCACACCAAAATAACTGCACGTGTAATCATTCTACCCTTTGATTGATAGACTGACAATAAGTACACAAAAGATAGGAGCTACTCACATTCAAACTTCTGCCACAAGCTCGTTGATGGTCATGTCCCTTCAACATGTTCACACATAGTGCGTCAAAAAATAATATTCCTCCAACCAGCCCATACAGAATGCCTCAACTTGGCATGATAAAACAAATCCAGATTGCATTGTTCATTGAAATGATAAAAAATGAAAACATCTCAAACCAATATGTATGTAGAACCTGAAATTATATCTTATGTATCAAAACGACTATACAACCTTCCAAAAAGCGAAGGAGGACCGTACATAATACAATACTCTTTTCCAGCGCTTTACGTCGCCCGCCTCCCAATGCATCCCTGGTCATCTCCATGGCCTACAGGAGGCGCTTCACCTATAGCAGAATTTCGAGATAGGAATCCCTTCTTCACCTACAGCAAAATTTCGAGATCCCAACACTATCAGGCTAATACAAAGATCCATGAGAAGTGTGAACGCACCAACGTCTCCGGGTATGCATGGACCGTACGGGTAACTGATTTGGGAAACGTAGGCAGCGATGCCGGCATGGCCGACGGCACATGATGCACCTATAGTGAGACCGGCGGCGGCCAGCAGCACCGTGGCGGCCCAATTCGATAAGCCCGGTGGTCGAGTACCTGGAAGACCATTAGCCCACACCCACGACGTTGGCAAAGTAGCTCGGGATGGCAGCGGCGAATCGCTGGGTCACCCGTGCTAGTGACCTCGAGGCGCCGTTGGCGCAAAGGGGAGCATGTTTCCACTGTCGCAGATCTCCCATGCGACATCAATGGTCGACAGCATCAGTCTCTCTCGATGGATCGGATCTTCCCTGTCGCGGTATTCGGGGGAGAGGGGGTAGGCAGTGCCAAACAGCGGAGGGAGAGGCTTGACCTGGCAGGTTCTTGAGCGGTTTGACAGTTCTTTTTTTTCAAGGATAGTTGAATGCCCTTGCGTTGCTATGGGACATCCAAGATACTACCTCTCTCTCAGTTTACAGGGCGTGCACGTGCCCCTAGGTCGTCAATTTGACCAACCTAATACAAGTCATATATTATAAAAAATATAACAATATAAAATTCAGATGTTCTATTTTGAAACCGTATAATTTTGATGTTATATAATTTATATTAAGGTGATAAAATTGGTAACCTAGGTATACGCGTAGGACTTGTAAACTGAAACGGAGGTAGTATATATATTGATCAATAACCAGAAGGTTATTAATTCTACTTCACAAACTTTGACAATGCATGCACATTTTAATTTTCGATCAAAAAAACAAAGGTAACAAACTCCTATAACAGTGGATAAAATACAAGAAATCAGTCTAACTGAAAATACCACGTCTACCTAAGAACGTCTATAATATCAATTAAGAAGTCTGCTACAAAACTTACTGACAGGTGGAAAAGGGGCAGCTAGTATCTCTCCAACAAACAAAATCATACCATACAAAATAGATTGCCTGCAATCAATAAAACAGTAGTAGGGCATCTGAACAAAAAAATGCATAGGGAAAATGGAACATGTCGTTTCGAAGATTACATTAATCTTGTCAATGTTAACCACAATACTGAAGATAGGCCATAAGAGCCACATGACCATCTGCACTGTACTGATAACAGAACTGCATGTCTTCATTGCTATCATTATAGATTAACATATTTAATTGTTTCGGCACAAAGGTTCCATAATGTCAGGGAAAATTCAAGAATCTTCACACGCACTTAATAGACCATGTAATAGCATGTTGAAAACTACGCAGGAAAAGTATGGTTCCGAGATACTTAAGTCTTGAGGTCAGTCCAGTCTTACCACGAAAATGAAAAGACCATATGATGTCTGGTGCAACTCCCTATTCATCAGTAGAGAATCCTTCGATTTATTTACATGAAGATTCTTATTGGGCATGGCTGCATCAATCCGAGTATATATATCTGGATGATTGATTCCACACATGTGGAGCAGATATTGGAGATTATTAATATTCTAGCTTATTCCAAACTTTATTTATTTTTATCTCAGTTCTAGACTTCTAATGTCTGTGAAAGAAGAAAATCTTGACTGGAACACAAAATGGCAACAATAAGAAAAAGTTATCACCGGAGCAATGCAGTTAAGAGTTCCGAATACCTTTCAGAAAGAAGTGACATATATTAGCATATTTTATCAGAACAATTCAATCTGCAAATTAGCAAACATGGACATTCCAGTGCATAGTAGTACGAAAAAGGTGAAAAACAAGTGAACTATGACACAATGTAACAGCTGAATCAACAAGGACATGTTAGAATGCGAACATATTGGAGATGAGAATTCCATTGACCTCTTGTTGGATCTCTTCAAATCAGATCACCGATGGCGCTTCCAGCAGCGAGGCTTCCCCACGGCAAGGCATCTTTCTGGCTATTGTAGCTCTGGAGGATTATGCCATCAGTAGATAATCTACCAGGACCTAAGGCTTCTCCATCCGGCCACGGCTGCAGCCGCGTCCACATTGCCGTGGATGCTCTGCCATATCCGTCTGGACGAGCGCATGCTCTTCATCACCAACCTCTTGTTTAGCCACGATGCCATGGTGGCCACCAGGCGGCTTGAAGCCACAAACGACATGCTTGAGCACACATCGCGATGTTGGGGGCCACACCCGACAGCGACACCATGCAACGCGTCATGGCGGCGTTCATGGAGGCGTTGGCGCGATGCTAGCTCCCGGCATGGGCTGGCCTGTGCAGGGCACTGCTCCTACCCCGTGCGGCGCCCACGCCACCATCGCACCCTATACCATGCAATCAAATTGGCAGATAGAGTGCGGAACAAAATTGACAAATAGATGAACAATGTGCAAGTAGCAACCTCAAAATACCAGGACTACTCGTTTTGAAGTTTCAGAAGAGTTGATCTCAGAAAACTTCAATTGAACGCAAGGCCGAGTAGCAATGTACCCGGATCAGCAGCCTGATTTTTAGATGGTGTAGCTGACAAATCTTCAAATCTAGTCCCCAAGAAGGAAATCAAGAGTAGATCATGAAGTTAATATACAGAGCTTTCAGAAATCACACATTCACCTACATCCAAAATAAGGCCTCCACCTGCCAAAATCACATGCCTAGTTCTTATAGTGTCCCAAAGGCAGTATGTAAGGAAGCGGAATGGGTGATCAAATCATAAAACACAATCTAGTATTTACCAGCGATTCAATATCCTGCACGTCGGACTGAATCTCAGAGAGCCTCTGCTTCATCTTGTCTGCTTAGATCTCACCATGTAAGACAAAAGCAACAACAGCGAATAGAAATAGGCACAGGAAGAGAGGGTGGCGATCTTGGCGAAGACCTCACAGACGCAGAGTCGCAGTACTGGCGCTCGTAGCCCTGGAACACCTCGCTGCTTATGATTGCTCCTCTTGATCGCCTTTCATGGCATGTGTTAAAGATAAATGGTAGCTAACCAGACCTGGCCGCTGCCACCGCCGAGAGGAGGTTGAGTAGTCAGTCGTTTGCGTAGGTGAAAGCTGCTATATACGTCCTTGATCCATCGCCCGCCGTCCAGGATCGACCCATGCACTTGAGACAATACTGGGCGCGCATCGAAGCAGACTTCATGGCTATGTCCCGGATCCACTGCCCCTGTCCTGCTTGACGCATCCACAGGAATCAACACCGGACGCACCGGCTCGTCGTCGATGCCGATGAGCTGTTTCATTGCGAGGTCAAGGGGGACCGCGGAAGGGCCGCACTGGTGCCTGTGCTACGCGCTACTCGCTAGCGGCTTCAACTGGGAAGGGGCGGCTAGGGTTTGAACATGGAGGAGGAGACACGGCTTGCGTGGATTTTTCGTTGCTCGCGTGCGTGGGTACGACGGTTTTGCTGGTTCTTTCGCCGGATCGCATGAGGGTGGGACCACGTAATTAAGAAGAACGAATCACGTTTGGGGTGGAACGTACGCAGGGAAAACCAACAGCGCACGGGAGGGAGGCTCGACGAAGTAAGATGGGAAACGGAGCGCTGCGTTTCTTTTAGGCATTATTATTATTATTATTATTATTATTATTATTATTATTATTATTATTATTATTATTATTATTATTATTATTATTAGAGAATTAGAGATCAGAGATAGAGATTAGAGATTAGAGATTATTTGTTTCCTAAAAATCTATTATTTGTTTTCTAAAGCAAATTGCATTAATGAGAGAGATCCGTTGATTTGGCTAAGGTAGGAAAGAATCTATTGTTTGTTTGCTAAAGAAAATTGCATTAATGAGAGAGATCCGTTGATTTGGCTAAGGTAGGAAATAATCTATTATTTATTTCCTAAAGCAAATTGCATTAATGAGAGAGATCCGTTGATTTGGCTAAGGTAGGAAATAATCTATTATTTGTTTGCTAAAGCAAATTGCATTAATGGGAGAGATCCGTTGATTTGGCTAAGGTAGGAAAGAATCTATTATTTGTTTGCTAAAGAAAATTGCATTAATGAGAGAGATTCGTTGATTTGGCTAAGGTAGGAAAGTTAAATCCGTGATATTTTGTCATTATGAAAGTGTTGAAAATAAACCGTACCGGACTACCAACTCCTCCATTAGGTTTTTTCGCTGGTTAATTTTCGTAGATTTTTTTCGCTGGATTGTCTTGGGTGCGATCGGAGGTTAGGCCCTGGAGTGCGTGGGGCGGGTGGGGGCTTCGGTACGCGGTTTTTTCGATTCATGACGGCTCAGTGTGAGGTGGGACGAGGTACCAAAAAAACCATGGGAGGTGGGACGAAAAAAAACCTGGAAGCGAGACTACCAACTGCTCCATTAGGAGTAGAGATAACTATCGATGTATGCAATCATAGCATTTTTACCGCCTATAACTTGTCCTCGATTATAAATTGCAGTAATGGGAAAGCAGCTCAAATTGATGCCTTTTTTTTTCTTTTTTATTTATGACCAAAGCTAAAATTGGTTCCTGGTGGTTGTGGGTTTCACGCATCGCCTTCTGAGAAGGAAGACGTCGCGCTGCACATGGCCTGGCAACTGCGGCAGCCGAATGGCAACTACCTCAGGGCGCGTATATGTCTCGCACACATGTGCCTCGCCTCAAGGGGCCCAAGAATGGGCCGGTCCAGCAGTCTTCCTTCATATGCTTCGTTTTGTTCGTTTGTTCCCTTGTCTAGTCTAGTTCATTTGTTATATTTGTTTTCCCTTTTTTCTTTAAAATTTAATTTTGTCATTTTTCGTATTATATAAAAATTATGACATAAAGTTTTCAAAACTATCACCACACATCTAAAACATATTCTTGAAGGGTAAAAAATGATTCGTGGGTTTTCTGTAGAATATTCGTACAATTCAAAAAGATGCTCATGAATTTTTTTAAATGTTCAGTACATTTTTAAAAAAATGTTCATCAAAATGTAATTTTTTCATGTAATTAATGTTTGTACCATTTAAAAAGTTGTTCATGACATTTATAAAGTGTCTGCATATTTATAAAATATGTTTCATGAGAGTTAAAAATGTATTTCAAATGTAAAAATAGTTCACATAGTTTTAGAAAACTGTTCGCGACATACGAGAAAATATTGGTGCCATTTAAAAAATATCAAAAGACATAAACGTTGTTTGCATTTTTGTTAAATGACAACATTTTTTGAAAATATTGAAACGTGTGTTTAAAAATATTCAATGTGTATTAAATTATGTTCTATGTGCATTTTATAAACGGTCAACATGTATTTGAAACATGTTTAACGTTAATTAGAAGAATGTTCAACGTGTAAAAAGGTTCAACATATATTCAAATAAAATCTTGAACGAAAAATGAGAAAAGGAATGAAATGAAAAAGGAAAGAAATAGAAACAAACCTCAAGAAAACTGACAGGAAACCGATGAAAACCAGTAGAGAAAACTCACAGAAAACGTAAAAAATAGAGTAAAACAAAAAAACCTATGTGAAAGGATTTCAAGGCGCCCAATGTCGGTCTATTGAACCTTCGTAATGCCACTCTATTGGGCCGACCCACTATAGCAGTGACACAGCAAGGCGCAACGATGAGACAGCACTGCATCTTGTAGTAAGTAAGATATAGCACCGGTGGTCGATTGCTGATGGAGCAGCGATAGTATCTATTGATGGTATAGAAAGAGCCGAGAGTGTGTTGATCAGGAAGGCATTTATCAGGCTTATTTTTCATTCTAGATTCAGCGAAGGCACTGAATTTATCGAGCTCTCCCAGGCATCAGAACGGGGGAAAGGTCTACACTAGCCAAAACATTAGCCTAATAGAAAAGTACCAAGTTGCCTTTGTGGTAAGCTCTCAACCGCACAATATTAACTACCATATCAACTTAATACTACACCTTAAATTTTATAGGACAATATCTTGCCAGTAGATACCATTCATGTTATAAATGACTTTCACGTTGGAACACATGGGGCAATCGTCTGCGTGTGTGGTACACGAGGGAAGTGCGAGCAAGTGGCATCAGCTTGACGGATAAAAAAAGAGGGGTTAGAAGATGCAAGAGCGGCCAAACCTTTGAAAAATAGCATGGCTTCTCCGCAATTTTGATGCCCATTCATAGCAATCGATATAGAAAAGTTACATGTTGGATTCTGTTTTTCATTGAAAAATTATATATTTCCATTTTACAATCTATATATAGCAAAGATGTTGTGCATGAGATAAGTCAAGTAGCAGTTAGTTGCGTAATAAATGATATCCATGGTAGTAGTTGGTGAAGTCAATGGTTGTGAAAGGCAATATGGACACATATAGTGCGTGAAAACAATACATGTGACGAAAGTGCAGCAGGGCCATCACGACATCGTATCACCATATTAATTCTAATTCTAATTTTCAGGACCCTTGTGTCACTTTAGTGACCTTCTTCAAATGGGATTGATGGCTAGACACGTCCCTATTTTCCACAAACTAGACAACTACTATTACAAAAGTTATTACTAACAACATTTAATTAGCATTGCACCACACAAGTTTCTGGGTGTCTTGTATGATTGCGTCTCAATCATGAACTTTCAATTCTCGCATGCTTTTAACAAGGAGAAACTAGGTCTTCGTGCAGCATTTCTAAATCCGGTCAGCATAACATCTTGTTCCACAAAACATAAATACACTCGTCATGGCCAGGTTTGGGTGTCTCCACGGGTTCAAAGCTTCATCACAAATCTATCCATTCACCGCAACATTATTTTGTTTCTGTCATTAATTTTACCTTGTACTTCCAACCGAAATTCAAGCTAATCACATAGTGGCACGACAAGTGATCCCCACATGACTAATTAATCATGTCCGTTTTGCTCATAAGCCAATCATCGCCATCAAGCACTAGAAAGATAAATCAAGGCAAGAACCTCTAGGCCGATCCACACACTTTGTCCTATTTTAAAAATTGGAGAAAGTCTAAGCAAGAAGGGAAGCTATGTACTACACTGCTACCACACACTTTGTCCCATTGATTTGAAATATCAGAAAAACTTAGTTCCGATGGATATGGTTAGTTTTGAAGATTCACAAAGTACTCACACGAAAAGTTCTACTCTCATAAGAGTTAGGAGAAACTTTTGTGTTTTAAACTGTAATTAAATCGTTCATCGTCACTATTAAACATTACCGATACCTCTAATGACAATTTCTTTCCTTTGTTAATTAAGAGGTCCATATAATGGCCATCTTTTGTGAGTGTGTTTTCTATAGTGCACCACGCAATCGGCGTAAAACCGAAACTTTCCCAAAGTATCTATTAGGAGGGTGTACTAAAATGGCACAAACAAGTGATTAGTCAACAATGCACCCTTGTCCTTTTCACTCCACAATACTGCTCGACAACATCCACCTATAGGTTATAGCACCAAATGATTTTTCATCATCATGTCAGCAAAATCTAAATCTATTTTTCAAAAAAAGGAAAGCCGTAATTCTACACATTTGAACTACTGGCCATTAATTCTAGTTCTAATCATTAGGTCCCACGTGTCATATTAGTCACCTTCTTCTTCAAATGGATTTGACGGCTAGGTACGTCCTTCTCCAAATGGGATTGGGTAATAAATGATAGCCATGGTAGTCGATGATGGATATAATGGTTTTGAAAGAGAATACAACAATATATATATATATATATATATATATATATATATATATATATATATATATATATATATATATATATAGTGTGTAAAATAATACCTATGACCAAAATGCATCAGCGCCATCATGACATCATGTCACCATTCTGATTCTAGTTCTAATCTTTTGTTCCATCGTCTCACTTTACTCACCTTCTTCTTCGAAAGGGATTGATGACTAGGCAAGGAACTATTTTCCACAAACTAGGCTACTACAATTACAAAAGTTGATACTACTACAAGTAGCAACATTTAATTAGCACCGCACCGCACTAGTTTCTGGGTGTCTTGCATGGTTGCGTCTTAATCATGAATTTGCATTCCTGGCATGTTTTTAACAAGGGGAAGCTACATCTTAGAGTAATATTTCAAAATCCGCTCAATATGTTAACATCTTGTTCCATGAAAGTTAAATACACTCGTCATGGCCACTTTTGGGTATCTCCACATGTTCTAATCTTATTTACAAAGTTATACACTCACTGGAACTTTGTTCCTTTTCTATCACTAATTGTACTGTGCACTTCTATTTTTACACCTTACTAGCAAGATGCCCGTGCATTACACGGAACGTCAAGATGCATCTTTTTTATAAAACACATGTTGTGATTGACCCATGCGGGAGTAATCCCATGTGTAAAAACTAATGATATCTCGAGAAAGAGAAGAGATAAGGTGAGGAGGAGTGTAAAAACCCAAGCAGCCATCATGCTAGATTGTTCCAGAGGTTTCCTTTTTTAATTGCTCAACAATGAGGTTGTGGGAGATAAGGATCAACAAGGGAAGGCCTTATCTGCAAATGTGAAGAGAGGTGTGGGTATTTTTTTACAAAATTGCCATAGTTTGCTTTTTATCCGTTAGATATAGATCAAACGGTCTATCTTGCAAGATGGCAGGCACACCATCATCACCAACTCGTTTTTTTTATAAGAGTAGAGATTGCCTAGAACTGAAACACAAGCTAATCACATAGTGGCACGACAAGTGAACCACACATCACTAATTAATCTAGTCCCTCTCGGTCATATGTAAATCATTGTTGTCACACACTAGAAAGATAAATGAAAGGCAAGAACCTCTAGGCCAATCCATGCACTTTGTCCTATCTTGAAAATATGAGAAAAACTAAGCAAGAACAGAAGCTGTATGCTCCACTGCTACAACACACTTTGTCCCGTTGATTTGAAATATCATAATAACATACATTCCGATGGATAGGATTAGTTTTGCGGAAATCCAATTTGGCTCCCGGAAGCACGTGCTCATGCACGTGAAAAATAACTTTTGATATGTCAAAAAAAATCCTAACTAAATTTTATGTATTTACAGTCACATCCAAATGCTACCTGCAAAGCTTTAGGCAAAAAGGTTAAAAAATTTGGCATGTGCAAAAAAAAAAAACAATTTTGAACAGCAAATGTTACCCCAAAATGTCATCCCAAATTTATTTATTTCACCGACGAAACACTACTGCTCCATTTCACATTAAGATTGTCAAGCATGCTTGCAACACTAACACAAACATCCACAAAAAATTCTAGTCCACTTTTTGGCGGTACTGTTCATCCGGGAGCAAATGCTCCCAAGAGCCAAAACGCCCTTCCCTTAGTTTTGATGATTCACAAAGTACTTAATCAAACAGTGCTATTCTCGGAAGAGATACAAGAAAAAAAATTGTGTTTTAAAATGTAATTAAATCATTCATGGTCACTATGAAACATTACCGGTACCTGTAATGAAAATTTCTTTCCTTCGTTAATGAAGATTTCCATATATATAATTCAGACTCTATTCTCAATGACCACCTTTTACGACTCTGCTTTTTTTCTGTAGTGCACCACACTATCGCTGAAAAATCAGAACGAATCCAAATTCTCTACTAGGAGGGTGTCCCATAATGGCACAGACAAGTGATTACACAATGTTGCGTCCTTGTCTTTTTCACTCCACAATGCTAGTACTCGACAAGAACCTCGGTTATAGCATTGAATGACTTGTTCATCATCATGTCAATAAAATCTAAAGCTACTTTAAAAAAATGAAAGCCGACACTAGTGTAATTCGACACATTTGGACTACCAACCATTAATTCTAGTTTTAATCTTTAGGTCCCTCGTGTCACTTTAAGCCATGGTAGTTGATGATGGCTATAATGGTTTTAAAAGAGAATATGCAATATAGAGTGTGTAAAATAATACATTTGACTAAAATGCATTAGCGCCATCCCAACATGATATCACCGTTCTAATTCAAGTCCTGAACTTTAGTTACCTTGTGTCACTTTAAATTTATTCACCTTCTTAAAATGGGATTGAAGGTTAGGCACTCCCCTACTTTCAACAAACCAGGCTACTACTATTACAAAAATTAATACTACTACTAGCATAATTTAGTTAGCATTGCACCACACAAGTTTCTGGGTATCTTGTATGGTTGCATCTTAATCACGAATTTGCATTCCTACTTTTGACAAGGGGAAATTGCGTCTTAGTGTAGCATTTCTAATTAAATCTTGGACTTTCCCGAACCCGCTCTCTCTCTCTCTCTCTCTCTCTCTCTCTCTCTCTCTCTCTCTCTCTCTCTCTCTCTCTCTCTCTCTCTCTCGCGCGCCGCTCCCACGGGCGGCTCGGGAGAGGAAACTCTAGCCACCGCCGGGAGCCCACCCACCACACCTGCTCCCCTCGCCGCCGCCGGTGTGCGCAGCCGGGCAAAGCCCGTGCAGCATCGGCGGCGGCGGGGCTGTTGGTCCCTTTTGCTCAGGCTCGAGCGGCGCGGGCGGCTCGATCTGGCGGGGACGGGAGCTCGGCACGGCGAGGTGCGCGAGTGGGGCGAGCTTGCGAGGTTCCGACGCCATTGGCGGGCGCGGGGCTGCGCGGATCTGGCGCCGTCGCCGGTGGACGAGGCGGATAAGAGCCGTGGTGCTATGCGGGCCATTGAGCGGGCGGGCGGGCGCAAGGAGACGGCGCGGGGCTGCGGCGATCTGGCGTAGTCGCCGGTGCTTGAGGCGGGGGGGGGGGGGAGGTGCGGTGCTACCAGGGCCTTGTGTGGCCGGGCGGGCGCGGGTGGCTCGCTGCCGCGGCGAGCGCCCTTGGCTGTGGTGTGGCGGGCATTTGCAGATCCGGCTGGCTGGTGGCCAGGGATGCAGCGGGCGGCCGCAGATCCGGCGAGCATGTTGGGGCTGGCGTTGGTGAGGCGAGGCGCGAGGTTGCGGACGGCCGACCAGATCTGGGCCCGTCCAGGCCGAAGGCTACGCGCGGGGTTGCAGTGCGTAGTGGAGGAGGTCCGAGGCTGCGTAGCGGGCGAGTGCGGGCGGTGCTGGAGCAGAGAGGCTCCGACCGCGGTTGGATGCGGGGTGTAGGACCCAATATGGTCTCTGCAGGCCCGCCGTCGGGGAGGCATGGTGGTGGCCCGACACAGCGATGGCACGCTTGCTGTGTGGGGGTGCGCGGTTCAGTGGAGGTACGGTCGATCTCGACCTGCTGCGTGGGAGTGGCTGCCCCGGGTGAAAGCTTGGTCGGTGCTGGCCGGCCGGCGGCGACGGCGTCTGTGGGCGTCGCTATCCTCCTTGGAGACGTCATCGGGAATCACACAACCAGATCTCCCGGATCAAGTCTTTCGGGTGAAAACCTAGATCCTGCTGCAGGGTCGGGCGGTGGCGTCGTCTTCAACGTCGTTCCCCTCTTTAGGGCACCGTCTTGAAGACTTTGATCCCTTTGGTGCTTCCAACAACTGGACGTGCACGGTGGTTTCTGTGGCAACGATGATGACGGTGAGCAACGTAGGAGGCGTGGTCTTGGTCGTGGTCGTCGGCTCTTCTTCTCCGGCATGTCCGTGGGTGTGCCTCGACTGCCTGTTGCTGTGAAGTCGAAGCCACAGTGGGGGCCGGTGGTATACGATGACGCGTAACAGATGGCTCGTTCGGTGATCCTCCATGACGCCACCCCTGCCTAGCTTCCTTAGTAGTTCGTCGTCGAAATCGGAGCTGCGTTGCCTAGTATGGATTGGTTGGAGTGTTGAGCTGCGGCTATTAGGGCTGTAGTTTTTTTTTCTTTTCCTTTTTCTCTTTCTTTGATCTTCGGATCTGGTCCTAGGACCTTCACCACCTTGTTGTTTTCCACTGCTTTCTGCTATCATCAATGAAATGCCAGCGATGCTGGATCTTTCAAAAAAAAAAATTAAATCTTGTCAACATGTTATCATCTTGTTCCATTAAAGATAAATAAACTCATCATGGCCACGTTTAGGTGTCTCCACATTGTAGCATGCACTTCCATTTTTACACCTTATTGCCTAGAACTGAAACCCAAGCTAATTTAGAGTGGCATGACAAGTGAACTACACATCACTAACTAACCCTTTCCCTTTTGGTCATAAGTCAATCATCATCATCATGCACTAGAAAGATAATTGAAGGCAAGAACCTCTAGGCCAATCCATACACTTTGTCCTATTTGGAAAATATGAGAAAAACTAAGCAAGAACAGAAGCTATGCTACACTGCTACAACACAGTTCACCCGTTGATTTGCAATATCATAATAACAGATTCCCATGGATAGCATTTGTTTTGAAGATTCACAAGTACTCACTCAAACAGTGCTATTCCTGGATAGTTAGGATAACCTTTTTGTTTTAAAATGTAATTAAATCGTTCATGTTCACTATGAAACATTACCGGTACTTGCAATGAGAATTTCTTTCCTACGTCAATTAAGATGTACATATAATTCAGACTCTATTCTCAAAGTCCACCTTTTACGACTCTGCTTTTTCTATAGTGCACCACACTATCGCTGAAAAAGGTAAACCTTCCAAACGTATCTACTAGGAGGGTTTCCCAAAATGGCATAAACAAGTGATTAGACAACAATGCATCCTTGCCTTTCTCACTCCACAATGCTAGTACTCGACAACAAGGCTGTATATAGCACCCAATGATTCGTCCATCATCGTGTCAGCATACTCTAAAGCTACTTTTCAAAAAAAAAAGGGGGGGGAAGCCGATGATGGTTTAATTCCAGACACTTGGACTGCCGGCCATTCAAACATGATGAGAAACTTGTTATAGTCCTAGATAAGAATATAAGATCAGTAATGGCTGTAAAATGCATAAGGAGGACACATGGAATATTTGGATTATTTAGAAAGATCATGAGAAATTCCGTCGCCGCAGCTTGGAGCTCACTATAAAAGCCCCCAAGGCCCCAGGCCATAGCACGAGCTAGAAGGCACACCGACTCACCGAGCAGAGCACTTCACTCCACACCCAAATGGCGATGACTCATGAAGAAGAGCTCTCGGAGCTGGCTACTAAGGTAACCTTCTACGCGCTCGGCGTGGCCGCCCTCCTCGCCTTTGCCGTGGACCAGGCCTGCGCCCACGGCTGGGGCTGCGCCGTGGCCCACGTCCTGCCGAAGATACCGTACTATCTAGCCATACTCGTCCCGCTTCTCTTGCCGCCGGCGATCGTGCTCTTCTTCGTCCGAGCTGCCGGCAGCAGCACCAAGGTATGTACTCGTCGCCCACTCTTCTCTGTTCCATGGTTCTGCTTCACATGATGATGAGGATGATCCTCAAATGTGATAGGCCGCGGACGGAAAGAGCATCAGCGTCAAGGATGTTGACTTTTCCATGGTTCTTCTGTTGCTTTTGCTTCTGTCGACGATCATAGGAACCATCAATTTCGCTTTTTACAAGTATGGATATCCTTGCGATCTTCTGGGCCACGTGGCTCTCTTCTTCATCTTCCTGTGTGAAGCCCTCGTCTATGTCCGCGCTGCACTGGCGCAGTGGATGAACCCCAAGCCCAGCAACATGGTGGCTGCAGACTAACGCCCACTTACTCAGGTAACCAGCTTTAATTGGTTTGCTATCAGGCTTCCTCAAAAACTACTTTATCTGAACATCGAGTTGTTTTGTAGCAACAAATTGGTTGAAGACGATGCAAGTAATGTTCAAGTCATGTAGTAGTAGAATTTATCACTTGGTTCCGCACAGTCATGTTTGCTATCAACTGAAAGTATAGTTGTTGTCCTCAGCAATCACTCATCACCAACCACCAATGCTACTCTCCTACTGAACCGCCACACGTTGGTAGGGATCGATAAAACAGTACCTATAAAATATGAACAGCTTCTATTCTGTAGTATGTAATAATTTTTCTGCTTGATCTTCAAATGTTTGCACTTCAGTTGTTTCTTGTCTCAACTTGAAACGCCACTGATCTTGACACAGTTTCAGGTGCGCAGGATGATGGAGAGTACTACGTAGTACTGTACTGCAGGAGCGCTTCTGCTTCCTTCTAGCTTTGTTGCTGTTCTGAATAAAGAGACGGACATGCATGTCCTGTGATGTGTAGCATCTAGTACTCCTAGTATCAAACTTGCTTCAGTTAATGCTAGTTCAGCGCTGATGCAGTGTCTGAAGCAATATGGTAATTTGGCTGGACACTCTGAACCGCACCTATATCGATCTAAAACAGCATGTATGTGTTGCTGTCATTTACGTGTACGTGCCTATAAAATATGAACAGCTTCCATTCTGTAGTATGTAAAATACCATAGCATTTCACTGGTCTCCTGCTTTATCCGTGATTGTTACTTGCTGGTTTGTCTAGGGCTAATTTGCTTGTTCGTCACATTGGGAAAAATGTTCACACATTTAAAAATATGTTCATGAAAATGAAAGCAATTGTTTGTGTAATTTGGAAAAAAATATGTACCACTTAAGATATTTGTTCATGACATAGAAAGAAAACTTCACCCGTTAAAAATTATGCTAAAGAAACCTGATTTTTTTTCATGAAATGTAAAAGTTTGCCCACACGATTTTTTGAAGTCATCTGTAACATATAAAAATTAGTTGTGTCGTTTAAAAATATGTTCATAGCACTTAAAAAAATTCAAACATTCTTAAAAATGTTTATGACATGTAATAAAATATTTGTACACTGAAACCCGGAGGATCAAAAAAGCTCATGAATATGAAAAAATTTAAAATTAGAAAAATTATCAAGGAAAATATGATAAAAGAAAAAAACCTTAATATAACCAACAAAAACATAGAAAAATAGAAATAAAAAACTTGTCAGTACCTTCCCAAAACGGATGTCCAATGTATATAGAAAATTCCGAAAACCAAACACGGACAATGTTGCTGCACCGGCTCATCAGGATGAATGTTGCAGGCGACTGGTGGTCGTCTCTCACAGAAGGCGAGATACAACTTTTCTGAGGTGATGGTGTGCTCCTATTTAGCGCTCTTAGCGCCAAATTGGTGCTACAACATGCAGTGGTCCGCAGCCCACCTCGCTCTTCGCTCGGTTTCGCTCCCTCACTGTAGACCGATTCCCATTCAAGAGAACGCCATGTTCTTACAGCAAAAAAAATTAAATGGAGAACACACTGAAAATAAATTAAGCTGAACTCATTTAGCTGAGGGTGTGCAATCCAAATCTCGAAGCAACCAGGAACAGATAATTATTTGCCGGTAGGTAACATGTATGGTATACATTTCCTCCATGCGGTCACACACAGGGTCGATCTTCTCCATGTGGTCCCAGGAGGGGAGTGCAAGAAGGTGGTGTTTGTTGGAGGGGAAAAGCTGGAGGGCGATAGAGACAACAAATCAGCCAAAAACTTTGAAATGTAGCACCTCTGTTCAACAATTTTGACTAATCACTATGATAGCAATCCATATAGCAAATCTGATGGAGGTTGCTCTTCCGCTCAAAATGATATGTCTCCGTGATACAATATGACCATATACAGCAATATAGAAAAATGTTGGGCATGCTCTAAGAGAGATAAGTAAAGTGGAAGCAGGGTAATAAATGATATAGCCATAGTAGTAGATGGTGGAGATAATGATTGTGAAAGAGAATATGACCATATGTAGTACATGTGACCAAAGTGCAGCAATACCATCACGACACATCATGTCACCATTCTAATCCTGGTTCTAATATTTAGTTCCCTCGTGTCACTTCAGCCACCTTTTTCTTCAAAGTAGGGCACGTCCCTACTTTCCACAAACCAGACTACTATTACAAAATGTTAATACTAGTACTACCAATATTTAATTAGCATTACTGCGATATTTTTGTTGATAGCTTACCAAGTTGACCACTTGGTTAATTAGCATTACACTACACAAGATTCTGGGGGGCTTGTATGTTTCCATCGTAATTGTAAATTTGCATTCTTGGCATGTTTTTAACGAGGGGAAACTACGTCTTAGTGTAGCATTTCTAGATCTGGTCAAGATGTTGACATCTCGTTCCATCAAAGTTAAATACACTCATCATGGCCACGTTTGGGTGTCTCCATAAATTCAAAGCTTAATCAAAAAGCTAGCCGTGTACTCCAACTTTTTCTTGATTCCATCATGAGTTGTTCCTTGTACTTCCATTTTTGCACCTTATTGCCTAGAACTGACACTCAAGCTAATCACATAGTGGCACGACAAGTGATCCTCACATCACTAATTAATTATGTCCCTTTTTCTGGAAAAGGGACATACCATCTTTTTCCTCTAAAAAAAATTTATGTCCTTTTTTCTCAAAAGTCAATCATCGTCATCACGTATTGTACTAGAAAGAGAAATCAAGGTAAGAATCTCTAGGCGAACCCACACACTTTGTCCTGTTTGAAAATATGAGAAAAATCTGTAGTACATTGCGTCAGCAAGAACATAAGCTATATACTACATTGGTACCAGGCACTTTGCATTGTCCCGTTGGTTTGAATTATGAGAATATTTTAGATTCTGATAGATAGGGTTGATTTTGAAAATTCGCAAAGTACTCACTTCAACAGTTCTATTCTTGCAAGAGTTAGGAGAAACTTTTGTGTTTTAAAACCTAACTAAATTGGTCATGGTCACTATGAAACATTACTAGATACATGAATGACCATTTCTCTCCCGAAAAAGCATTGCAGAGACCGAGCTCCACATAGGTCTTTATTTTTTTTCAGCGAAAATACTATTTCCACATATTGAAAAATTCTGAAAAAAATTATATACATACATGTGTATTTGTATTATGCACTTATGAAATTTCATGAACATATATGTTCTCATGTAGTGTATACGAAAAAGATAAATACACAGATTAAGATAGGCTTTATCTTTGTTGTTTTTTGGTCAGATATTTATCTTTTTAGTGTAGCACGCAAATAACTGAATTACATGATGAAACTTTTTACCTACTTGACGAACATGCATATGTATTTGTATAAAAAAATTGATATATTTTGAATCTTTTAAGTATATTTTTTTTTGGCAAAACGGGCTCAATGGAGCCCGGCCTCTGCAACGCTGCACTCATTTCTCTCCTTCCTTTCGATGTCCATATAATTCAAGATCTATTCTCAATGGCCACCTTATACTACTCTTATTTTTTTCTGTAGTGCACTACGCTTTTGCCGAAAAACCAAAAACCTTACCAGAGTCTCTACTAGGAGGGTATCCCAAAATGGGACAAAAGTGAGAGATTGGACAACAATGTGTTTTTTGTCTTTTTCATTCATGAATCCGTCACTCCGCAATGCAACTCGACAACCAACTCTAGTGCACCAAATACGATTTCTCAATCATCGACCACCTCAGAAAATCAGAAGCTAACAACGACTTTACAAGAAGAAAAACAAATCTAGTACTGGTTTAATTCCACACATTTGCACTACTGCACATTCAAAACATGATAAGTACATAAGAATACATGATTAGAAATTGTAAAATGCATAAGAATGACATATATAGTTGGATTCTTATTTTCTTAGTAGAAACATGAGAAATTCCTGTTTTAAATTTTGATTATGTTTGCCAGACCAAGACCATTTCACAGCTCGGAGTTCGTCAACATTGAATTAGCACTGCACCGTACAAGCTGCTGGGGTCCTGTCTGTTCGCGTCTTAATTATGAACTTGCACTCCCGAAATGTTTTTAACAAGGGGAAACTATGTCTTAGTGCAACATTTATAAATCTGGTCAAGATGTTGACATCTTGTTCCACTAAATATAAATAAACTCTTCGTGGCCATGTTTGGATGTCTCCATAGGTTCAATGCTTAATCACAAAAAGCTATCCTTACATTGCATGCAACTTCCTTTGGTTTCTGTCATTACCGTGTACTTCCATTTTTACCCATTATTGCCTTGAACTGAAACTCAAGCTAATCATGTAGTGGCACAACAAACGATCCCCACATCACTAACTCGTTCTCTCTCTTTTGCTCATAAGTCCATCGTCGTCGTCACGAACTAGAAAAAGAAATCAAGGCAGGAGCGTCTAGGCCGATCCACGCACTTGTCCTATCAGGAAAATATGAGAAAATCTATACTACATTGCATAAGCAAGAACAAAGGCTATATACTGTTGGAAATATGAGCAAGTTACTACGAGATTTAATTCAAATAATTAGAAGATAAATCATGACTACAATAGCAGAGATTAAACTAATCATGCGAACTAGCATAGCAGATGAACATATCACATCTAGGGCACATACTAGAAACATGAATTCTACCACGATCTCGAACAGGAAGGATAGAATCACATACGGTGCAGCGGGAGCAGCACCGCCGGCATTGACGTTGTCGCCCATGTCGTCGAGGATGAGGTTGCCGAGGTCGGAGAAGAAGTCGTCGTTCGCGAGGTCGTCGCTGCCAGCAGTCACGCGAGTGCGCTCCCCAAAAACCTGATCGCCCCTCTCACATACAGGATCACGAGAGGCGGGGTTCCGGAGGCCTGCTGTCCCTTCTCCCGGTGCACGCCGAAAGGAGGGATGGAGAAGACTTGCTTGGCGGCGCAATGATCTGGAACGGTGGTGAGATACCATACAAAGCGGCGGCGGCCAGGGTAGACGTCTGCCTGACTATATAGTGCGGGCCGGGTAGGTCGTGGGAGTAAACCCCACGTTCGAGTCGTCACGATCTAGAAGAATCGGGAACAATTTAGTAATTAACGCGTCCGTTAATTATTAATTAATGACACATTAATTTTTCCCGAGCAGCAAAAACATAGACAACGTGCATAGCTCTGTCCTCGGCTCAATCCCGCAACCCGCGGCGCGGCGCGGCGCGTCATAACGAGGCGAGGCGAGGCGTGGCGTGGCGAGGAGTAGGAGCGCGCGTGTAGGTCTCCTCTTCTCATGCTCATACAAGTGGTAGAAGAGCTCACCTTATAAAGAGGTGCAACTCTCTCTCAACTACCGGAGTGGGACTAAACTTTAGCCTCACTCACTCCACTCACATGTGTGCATGAATGGGCCAAGTGAATTTCAGAATTTTAGCTGGGCTTTGGGCCAAAGGCCTACTAGCAAAATTCCAACAATCCCCCACAAAGTCTCATTGGCACATCTCATTATTTAGTTCCAAAACATTGTTTATATACCGGTGCTTAGTGGAGACTGTGAAGTTGAACTTCCACTTAGAGATTTATGCTACACTAGATCACAACTTGAATAATGGACTATGCCTTGAACTACAAGTTTTCTGCGAGACTAATTTCACACAAATTCTTGACCGATATTGGGCTTCCGCAAGGCTTCCCCGCGGGTAGAGCGTATACGCCATACTCCAGGGCCTTTTCATGAATTTATTAGAGAACACCCAATTCTCACAGACTGCGACGTTAACAGTCAAATTCATATAGATGTGTTCCTCAGAAGATGTTCTGCAGGACAACATCTCTGCTTACCCGAATAAGCCACTTGGAACACATTAAGATAAGTATCAACCTGCCATGCAGATCAGGAGAGTATTGCATCTTCATGGAGTGGGATAGGTAATATAGGGATACTCTCCTCCCAGCTGACCAACAGCTTGTCTCCCACTTCTACTTCACGGGATCTCCGATCACATAGAGTGGGTTACCACTATGGACAACTCATGCGGTGGGTCTCAGACCCATCTCCATCGATGCATTATCTATCACATTACGTGATAGACCCTTTGTGAAGGGATCTGCCAAATTTTTCGACGTTTGGATATAATCCAACGTAATAACTCCGGAGTTCCTCAATTTTCTGACAGATTTCAGTCTCCTCTTCACATGCCTTGAGGACTTCATATTGTCCTTTGAACTGTTTATCTTGACGATCACAGTTTGATTATCACAGTTCATCAGGATAGGGGGTATTGGTTTTTCAACCATAGGTAAGTCCATCAAGAGTTCACGAAGCCACTCTGCTTCAACAGTGGCAGTGTCTAATGCTGTGAGTTCTGCTTCCATAGTTGACCTTATTAAGATGGTCTGCTTGCAAGACTTTCAGGAAACAGTGCCACCACCAAGTGTGAAAACATAACCACTTGTGGCCTTAATCTCATCAACATCAAATATCCAGTTTGAGTCACTATAACCCTCCAGTACCCTTGGATACCCGGTGTAGTGAATCCCATAACTCGCGGTGCCTTTCAAATAGCGCATAACTCTCTCAAGCGCATGCCAATGATCATCTCCCGGTTTTGACACAAACCGACTCAGCTTGCTCACAGCAAAAGAGATGTCAGGCCTCGTGGCACTCGCCAAATATATAAGCGAGCCAATAATCTGAGAATACCTCAGTTGATCCCTAGCAATCTGTCGATTCTTTCAAAGCAACACACTAGCATCATATGGAGTTGGAGAAGGCGTGCAGTCGCTATACCCAAAACGACTCAAGACCTTTTCCACATAGTGAGACTGAAGCAGTGTGATCCCACCATTCTCATCTCTCAACAGCTTGATGTTTAAGATAACATCAGCTACTCCTAGATCCTTCATCTCAAAATAGCGAGATAAGAAATCCTTAACCTCCTTGATTAAATCAACTTTGGTTCCAAAGATCAGTATGTCGTCGACATACAGACAAAGAATAACTCCTTCGCCCCCACCATAGCGATAGTACACGCACTTGTCACCATCGTTTACTACAAAGCCAGCATCAGTTAATGTTCTTTCGAACTTCTCATGCCACTTCTTAGGAGCTTGTTTAAGGCCATATAAAGACTTTAATAACTTGCACATCTTTCCTTCCTGACCAGGTACTACAAAACCATCTAGCTGATCCATGTAAATTTCCTCCTTCAACTCTCCATTGAGGAAAGCTGTCTTAACGTCCATTTGATGAACGAGAAGATCATGTGAGGCAGCCAGTGATAGTAGCACCCGAATTGTGGTCAGTCTAGCCACGGGTGAGTAAGTACCAAAGAAGTCTTCACCTTCTTTCTGGGTATAACCCTTGGCCACAAGTCGTGCCTTGTACTTTTCAATCGTACCATCAGGTCTAAGCTTCTTCTTGAACACCCACTTACATCCTACAGGTTTGCACCCATAAGGACGGTCAGTGGTCTCCCAGGTTGTAATGGCCTGGCTTATTAGGGATGATAGACTACTCATATCAATAAGGAATTCCTTCTTTTCCGGTAGTTCATTTGGACAGAACTCCAAAGTTAAGCGTGCTCAGCTTGGAGTAGTGTTAGGAGGGGTGACCGATCGGGAAGTTGCTCCCGGGTGCGCATGAGTGAGGACAAAGTGCGCAGAAAAGACTAGTATTAATCTATGGGGCCAGTCTAGGTCCCGCTAGGAGTAACGACCATCGGCGGGTGTCCGGGGCGTTACAAGTTGGTATCAGAGCCGACCCTCACGGTTACACGGATGGTTGCGGACAAGTGCGTGGTCATGTTGTTCATGACGTTTGTGACCCGTCGTGGCACACGGCATGGCACATGTACTGGACTGGAAGCACAGACGTATGTGCCAAGAGGGAACGTTCCTATGGCCCGACGAGGACGTCGGTTCCTCTGAGTGGGGGTGTATGTGATGGCCTGGCTTATTAGGGATGATAGACTACTCATATCAATAAGGAATTCCTTCTTTTCCGATAGTCCATTCGGACAGAACTCCAATGTTAAGCGTGCTCAGCTTGAAGTAGTGTTAGGATGGGTGACCGACCGGGAAGTTGCTCCCGGGTGCGCATGAGTGAGGACAAAGTGCGCAGAAAAGACTAGTATTGATCTGTGAGGCTAGTCTAGATCCCGCCAAGAGTAACGACCATCGGCGGGTGTGTCCGGGGCGTTACACAGGTACCGTTAGCTAAGATGGAATCCATCTCGCTACATACAGCTTCCTTCCAATAGTTAGCATCAGGAGATGCATAGGCTTCTGAAATAGTCCTGGGTGTGTCATCCATGAGGTATACAATGAAATCATCACCAAAGGACTTTGCAGTCCTCTATCTCTTACTCCTCACAGGAGTTCCATTGTCACCCTCAACAGGATTCTCAACGTTTTCCATCGCAATGGTGGGTTCAGGAATTACAGTGAATTCCTCACTAGATGGAGTAGGTATCTCCTGATTTGATGAACTCGACATATCCTTCATAGGAAATATGTCCTCAAATAAAGTTGCATCATTCGACTCCATAATCGTACCAACATGCATGTCCGATACCTCAGATTTTATTATCAAAAATCTATAGCCGATACTATAAAAAGCATAGCCCAGAAGAACACAATCCACGGTTTTTGGTCCAAGCTTGCGCTTCTTGGGAATTGGTATATTGACTTTCGCCAAATGACCCCAAGTACGTAGGTAAGAGAGTTTCGATCTTTTCCTTTCCCATTCCTCAAACGGAGTCATGGTCTTATGCTTTGTGGGAACTCGGTTTAGAACATGACACGCAGTCATTAGCGCCTCCCCCCACCATTCCTTGGAAAGACCCGATGTGTCTAGCATGATGTTAACCATATCAGTTAGAGTTTGGTTCTTTCTTTCGGCTACCCCATTTGACTGAGGTGAGTAGGGAGGCGCCCTCTCATGGATTATACCATGTTCCTCACAAAACAGATCAAATTCATTGGAAAATTACTCTCCACCACGATCGGACCTAAGTTGTTTAATTTTTCGATCAAGTTGGTTCTCTGCCTCAGCTTTATAGTTTTTGAAAAAAGTTAAAGCCTCATCTTTTGATTTCAAGAGATACACATAACAATATCTACTGGAGTCATCAATCAACGTCATGAAGTATCTCTTTCCATCTTTTGTCAACACGCCATTCATCTGACAAAGATCAGAATGTATAAGCTCTAGTGGCGCCAAGTCTCTTGCCTCTGCAGTCTTATGGGACTTGCGAGGTTGCTTAGCTTGCACACATACTTGGCACTTAGAGCCTTTGACAGTAGAGATTTTCGGAATTAAATTCATATTGGCTAGCCGCGTCATGCAACCAAAGTTAATGTGACAAAGTCGTGAATGCCAAATATCAGATTCATTGTTGTGGCAAACATTATTAATAACTTTAGTGCAAATATCTGACAAAGACAGGCGGAACAAGCCTCTGCTTTCATAGCCTTTTCCAACAAATTGTCCATACTTAGAAATTACAACTTTATTGGATTCGAAAACCAACTTAAAACCATCTCGACATAAACGGGAACTGCTAACGAGATTTTTATTTATGGACGGCACATGATGAACGTTCTTCATATGCACAGTCTTCCCCGAAGTAAACTTCAGATCGACCGTACCAACACCTCGAATGATGGCATGTGACCCGTTCCCCATCAGCACGAGTGAAGTCCCTGTTGCCTGGTAAGAAGAAAACATGGAGGCGTCAGCACAAACATGTACATTGGCACCGGTGTCAATTAACCAATCAGGGGATTGAAATACTGAAAGGATGGTAGGAAAAATACCGTACCCTGATTCCTTCATATCAATATCACCGATGGCAACATCAGCGGACTTGCCGCTCTTCTCATGTTCGTGCTCCTCAAAGCGGTTAGGACACTTCGGAGCCCAGTGATTAGGATCACCGCAGACATGGCAAAGTCCCTTCCCCTTCTTATGAGAATTCTTCTTGAAGTTGGTAGAATGTGATGGCTTGTTCTTTGTATCAAACTTGCCTTTGCCCTGAGTTTTGTTCTTATTGTTTTTGAACTTGTTGGGCTGGGAGTTCTTCTTCTGTACCATGTGGGCACTAGAACCTCCCTCAGCAACTCAAGCACGTGTGTCCTTTGCTCTCGCCTTCTCTTCAACATCAAGAGTACCAATGAGACCCGCAACGGAAAACTCCTGTCTCTTGTGTTTCAGGGAAGTAGCAAAATTGTTCCACGAAGATGGAAGCTTGGAAATGATGCCTCCGGCAACAAATTTGTCCGGCAACACACACTTGAAGTACTCAAGTTCTTTTGCGAGCGACTATATCTCATGAGCCTGCTGTACAATAGGGCGCTCATCAGTCATCTTGTAGTCATAGAATTGCTCCATGACGTACAACTCGCTGTCGGCGTCCGAGGCACCAAACTTGGCCTCGAGCGCAACCCACATGTCCTTGCCGTTGTCAAATGACATATACGAATCCATAATGGAGTCATCAAGAACACTCAGAAGAGCGCCTTTAAAGAGGGTATCGATCTTCTCGAAAGCTTCCAGCTGTGCTGCATTAAGATCGCCCTCAGGCTTGCCCTTGGTGGCATCATAGCAGCCCATGGTCTGAAATCAGTAGACTGCTCTCGTGCGCCACCTCTTATATTGCGCCCCCTCAAAGGCAGGCAGCTTCAGATGTGCAGCAAAACCACTCGGAGTAAATTGCCTATAATCAGGTTTTTGGATTGTTGGAAATATGAGCAAGTTACTGCGAGATTTAATTCGAATAATTAGAAGATAAATCATGACTACAGTAGCAGAGATTAAACTAATCATGCGAACTAGCATAGCAGATGAACAAATCACATCTAGGGCACATACTAGAAACATGAATTCTACCACGATCTCGAACAGGAAGGATAGAATCACATACGGTGCAGCGGGAGCAGCACTGCCGGCGTTGACGTTGTCGCCCATATCGTCGAGGATGAGGTTGCCGAGGTCGGGGAAGAAGTCGTCGTTCGCGAAGTCGTCGCTGCCAGCAGTCGCGCGAGTGCGCTCCCCAAAAACCTGATCGCCCCTCTCACGTACAGGATCACGAGAGGCGGGATTCCGGAGGCCTGCTGTCCCTTCTCCCGGTGCACGCCGAAAGGAGGGATGGAGAAGACTTGCTTGGCGGTGCAATGATCTGAAACGGTGGTGAGAAACCATACGAAGCGGCGGCGGCTAGGGTAGACGTCTGCCTGACTATATAGTGCGGGCCGGGTAGGTCGTGGGAGTAAACCCCACATTCGAGTCGTCACGATCCAGAAGAATCGGAAACGGTTCAGTAATTAACGCGTCCGTTAATTATTAATTAATGACTCATTAATTTTTCCCGAGCAGCAAAAACATAGACAACGTGCATAGCTCTGTCCTCGGCTCAATCCCGCAACCCGCGGCGCGGCGCGTCGCGTCGCGTCGCGTCGTGACGAGGCGAGGAGGAGAAGCGCGTGTAGGTCTCCTCTTCTCATGCTCATACAAATGGTAGAAGAGCTCACCTTATAAAGAGGTGCAACTCTCTCTCAACTTTCGGGGTGAGACTAAACTTTAGCCTCACTCACTGTGTGCATGAATGGGCCAAGAGAATTTCAGAATTTTAGTTGGGCTTTGGGCCAAAGGCCTACTAGCAAAATTCCAACATATACTACATTGCCACCACACACTTTGTCCTGTTGATCTGAAACATGAGAGATTTTCATATTCTGATGGATAGGATTGATTTTCAAGGTTCACAAAGTACTCACTACAATAGTTCTATTCTTGCAAGAGTTATTAGAAACTTTTGTGTTCTAAAATATACTCATGGTCACTATAACAGTTCTATTCTCTGAGACCATCCTGTCGCCGCTGCCATTGGCCCTTCTTTGGCTTTTCATCGGGGCGACGTTGATGCGAACCATCTCTTTCGTTCTTAACTTGTGGGGATATCTTCGGGAGATCTCTGACCTTCTCGTCGACGCGGCTCTCTTGTGCATTATCCCGTGTCAAGCCCATGTGGCCACGTCTACATCCGCGCTGCAGCGGCGCTGTGGAGGGTGAATCCTGAGCCCAGCAACATGGTGGCAGTGGCGGGAGTAACGCAGGATCGGTAACTAGCATTGATTAATTACTCGTGTAATCATGCTTTCCCTTAAAAGTATTTTATCCGAACATGGAGTGCTTTTGTACCAACAAACTGGTAGAAGATGTTGAAAGTAATGTTCAAGCACTCAAGTAGTACTACTTCCGTTAAAAATATATTTTGGTAGGCTAAAGCCTATCAAAATGTACGCCATATATTTTGGAACAGAGGTAATAGAATTTATCAGTTCGTTCTGCATGTATCCTATCAACTGAAAGTATAGTTGTTGTCATCACTCACCACCAAGCATCAATGCTCCGTTCGTAGCAAACTGCCACACGTTGGTATAGATCAGTAGATAGTGATATTCTTTCTGCACTTCAGTTTTATTTTGTCTCCACTTGCAATGCCATTGATCCTGATACAATTTCGTCATTTCACTGGCCAGGTGCGCGGGATTTCGAGGATGGCGGCGGCAGCGCAAGAGGCAGGGGGCGGCTAGGGTTCCGGCTCCTCTGGGAGCCGGGCAATAGAGATAATCTTCTTACTGCTTAATTCCAAAAAGAGTCTTACAGCCTATATTTATAACCTAGATAACTTGCAGAAGAATTAACCTAAGATAACTTGTGGGCTAAGATTGCCCGGTGGGCCTAGCTAAACCGGCCATAACACTTCTCCCCGCCTGCACAAACAGCTCGTCCTCGAGCTGTAAGGTGGGGAAGCGCTTGCGGAACTCCTGGAGGCGATCAACCAGCGTCAAACACCTTCTCGACAGCTGGGGCGGCCAGGTCAGCGGCGACGGTGTCCTCCGGAATGTAGTCTGCAACCTCCAGGTAGAAGAGTCGCGGGCAGGCATGGCCGGGCGTGTAGGGCTCGTCGAAGTTGAAGCATAACCCTTCGCGACGATGCTCGAGCAGTTCGGCTGATGTGAGCCGGCGGAACTGCCGCGCCACAGTCGCGATGAGGGGTGTCGCAGAAGCCTGCGCAGGCCGACCCTGCGCGAAATCCGGCCCGGGTAGCAACCCGGCGGTCCGGGACGGTGATTCCTGCTGGATGGCCACCGCGCGGCGCTCGAACGCGCGGGCGTAGTACATGGCCGTCTGAAGGTCTTGTGGCCCCTTCATCTCGACGTCCACGCGGATGTGGTCGGGAAGGCCGCCGACGTAGAGCTCCGCCCGCTGTAAGGCCGTCACACCAGACGCGTGGCATGCTAGTGCCGGGAAGCGGTCGGCGAAATCCTGCACCGTGGAGGTGAACGGTAGGCGGCCCAACTCGGCCAAGCGGCTCCCGCGTACCGGTGGTCCGAATCGAAGAAGACATAGCTCGCGGAAGCGATCCCACGGTGGCATGCCGCCCTCGTCCTGCTCGAGGGCGTAGTACCATGTCTGGGCGGCCCCGCGGAGATGGTAGCAAGCCAGCCAAGTGCGCTCCGACACGGGCATGCGCTGTCCACGGAAGAACTGGTCACACTGGTTGAGCCAGTTAATCGGGTCGTCCGAACCGTCGTACGTGGCGAAGTCGATCTTTGCGAACCGGGGCGGCTGCTGGTGTGGCGCGCCCTGGCCCACTGCCTCGGCAGTACGGAGGGCTGATGACGGAGCTCGGTCCAGGGTGGAAGGGCCGGCGTAGTCCCCTGTGGCTCCCGACGCCTCGGGCTGGAACCCTGACGGCGGCCGGGCCTCCGTGGAAGCTGACGGCGGCCCGTGGAGCCAGCCAGGAAGTGGCGACGGTGACGAAGGGAAACGGACCTCCTGGATCGGAAGGCCGCTCGGCGAGGACCGGCCCAGGTTAGGGTTGGGCGGGGGCGGTGGTGGAACCTGCACCGTTGCGGCGCGGTGAGGGACGGCGCGGCCCAGGTCGGCCACTGCGGTCCCTGGGTGGTGGCGGGCGGCGCGGTTGGCGCCGCGAACGGCGTCGGCCACTGCGGCCAAGGCGGCGTCGAGGCCGCCGTTAGGGAAAGCGCCGGGTAGCCGCCGGTGGTGGCCGCCGGTACTGAGTACCATGGCAGCGCCTGCTAGTCCGCGGACGCGGCCGGATGAAGCGGTGAAGGCGGCCCGTACGGGCCCGCCAAGTAGAGGCGGATGCCCTGGACCGTGATGACCAGGTCGTTGAGCACGCCGGCCATGGCCTCCAGTGTGAACTGCGGCGACGCTGGGGGTGGCGACGGCGGTGGTTGCTGGAGGGGGGTTTGTGGCTAGCCCTGGACCGGCGTGGTGCCGGTTGCGGGGGAGATTGGCGCCGATAGGGAGGCCGTGGTGCCCGGCGACGCAGCGGCGGCGTTGGTGGAATTGGTAGCAGCGGCGGTGGGGGAGGCGTTGGGCAGCGGCGGCTGCGGTGGTGGCGGGTTTGGAGGCAGTGAAGACATGGTCGAAACCCGGGTACCTGATACCAAGGTGTTAGGAGCTAGGGTTCTGCCCGGTCTTGGCCGTAGGCAGTAGGGGAAGGAGGGGGCTGTGCGTGGCGATGAGCGGCCGCGCCGGCGGCTGGGCGCCGTCGCGGGAGAGGAGGATGGTGGCGGCAGCGCAAGAGGCAGGGGGCGGCTAGGGTTCCGGCTCCTCTGGGAGCCGGACAATAGAGATAATCTTCTTATTGCTTAATTTCAAAAAAAGTCTTACAGCCTATATTTATAACCTAGATAACTTGCAAAAAAATTAACCTAAAATAACTTGCATAAGAATTAACCTAAGATATCTTGTGGGTTAAGATTGCCCGATGGGCCTAGCTAAACCGGCCTATCGATTTTTTTAGTCCATTCGTATAGCTTCTTTTTTGGGGTTTAAGTTTCTCACTGAAAACACGAAAATTTAAAAATAAAAAAATGAAATTATATATCTAAAACGTCCAGCAAGTATTTTAAAAAATATTCACTATATTTTTTAAAATATTTGGAATGTACTATAAACTCGTATTTGAAAAAATATTCAAATCTAGCCCACCCTAAATTGTTTGAGACTGAAAACTTTGGTGGCGTTGTTGTAGTACACTGAAATTTGTTTTATCAGCGTACATTTACTGAAAACTAAAGTCCAGTGTGCATTCAAGAAAAATGTTCAACATGTATTAAAAAACGTTGGACATATATTGAAAAAAATGTTCATCATGTACGAATAAAGTTCAATGTGTATAAAAATGAAAAGGGGAAATGGAAGGAAATAAGCAGAAGAAAAAGTAAATTCTTTTGTAACAAATCAAGAAAAAAGTTTAAAAATCTGTAAAACCGAAATAAAAAATAAAAAAATAAATACAGGATATAAATAAGAATATAAAAATCAGAAAAAGGTACAAACCAAAAATCGAAATAAAAACTAGGTTTTCTTTGCCTAATCCTAGTGGAATGCTAATGACGGCAAAAATAATCGGCTGAAACCGTTAGAGCCAGCTCTAAACAGGGGTCGACCCAGTGATGCTCGAGACATTCGCCTGCAGGGAAGCTCTATCACTTGCAGAGGATCTTAATCTGCATAAGATCACGGTGGCGTGTGACAGTCAGGGAGTGATCACTGGTAGAAAAAGGGCCTATAGTCCCGGTTCGTAAGGGCCTTTAGTCCCGGTTCCGGAACCGGGACTAAAGTGTCGGTACTAATACCTCCCCCCTTTAGTCCCGGTTCAATCCAGAACCGGGACTAAAGGCCCTCCACGTGGGCAGTGCGCAGAGCCCAGTCAGGAGACCCTTTGGTCCCGGTTGGTGGCACCAACCGGGACCAATAGGCATCCACGCGTCAGCACTTCTGTGGCTGAGGTTTTTGTTTTTTTCTTGAAAGGGGGGGGGGGGTTGGGGGTTTTGGGGGGTTAATTTAGGTGTTTCATATATTGTGTTAGCTAGTTATAATTAATAGAGAGAAGTGTCCTCTGTTATGTCCGTGCTTGGTCGACGCTACGTACTGTACATACGTATATAGAGAGGACTAGACATGCTAGCTAGCTAGTAAGCAAAGAAGGAAACAGAAGATCGTCATGAACATATATGCATATATACAGAGAGAAGTGATATCGACCACCTCTCCTTCTCCGAGAGATTGGTCGAACAACAAGTTCTCGTATATCTATCTGACACTACCGGCTACATATATACAATAATTATCTCTTACAAATATAATCATACGGACTCAGGGTCCACATAGAATTCTCCGTCTTCAGGAATCACGTGGTCAAGAAAGAATACCGCCAATTCCTCTTGAATTGCTCGCATGCGAGCTGGTGCTAGGAGTTCATCCCGCTTCCGAAACATCTAATTTGAAGAAGGGGGTCAATACATATATATATATATATATAAATGAATGAAACTCAACACAAATGATGGTAATAAAATAAAATTGTGAATGTTGTTATTTACATACTTCATATTGTTCGTTAGAGTACCCGCCCTGCTCACAGGTCGTGTGGCGGATGGACTCGCGGATGTAGTATCCACAGAAATCATTCTCTTGTTCCTGCCACAACCACTTTACAAGAAATAGAGGTCAATCAAACTGATAAGCAAGAATGCTAAATGGTATTGATGAAACTAGCGCTTGAATCACTAGGAGATGCGCGGAACATGCTACTATAGTACTTACTTTCGGGTGTCTAAATTCTAGCTCCTTCGGCAGTCCCGGAACTGTTTTGGTAAATTTTCTCCAAACCCTGCCGGACAAAGAAAACAATTACTTCATATCAGGAAATGAACAAAGTTGCCGATATGGTGGATAATGATCGATTTAACTTACTTCTTGAGGATTTCAGTCATGTCCGCATACTCCTTGGGATCTTTTCGTTTAGAGTTCAAGACGGTTACTACTCCCTGATCAAGCTTAATCTCTAGGAGAATATAGTGGAAACTGCACACACATGCATAACTCATGAATTACATTACTATAACCTTGACTAATATATAAGGGAAACCGAATACGCACAAGACAGTAACACTCACCTGAAGTTGTAAGGAAAGAGTATTATATCTTTGTTTTGATTTATTACGAACGATCGTAGCAAGTTGGCCTCGGTAGCTGCGGCATGAAGTTTAACCTGAGTTGCATCTATGAGATATGTGTTAATGAACCCAATATCACCGACTTGTCTTTTCTTCAATTCGGCGATCTTCAATCTGCATAATATAGTGACGATGATTATAAATACATGCAATGAAAGAGCTAATCTATGTAGAGAAACTTAATGACATAAGTAGTACTACTTACAGACAGTAGCAGGCGACCGTTGTTTTATCGAGGGCCAATTGATTGAAAAACTGATAGAAGTCCTCAAATGGAACAGGCAACAGATCAATTCCAACGAGGTCATGCTCCTTTTTAACTTTCACATACAAAGTACTCCTCCCCCCAGAGTCTCTGCAGATTTTCAAGTACCAATCATGCAATCTTCGCATCATCGTTGATAGAGATCTTTCATCTTTGATGAGAGGCTTCCCGTACTCGTATCTTTGTATCTGCACCTCCATGGGTTCATAATGTACTTCGTCGGGCAGGTAATCTACAAGATTTCTATAACCGGGCACCATCCTCGGATCATTATCGACGTTGTGGCTAGGCACCTTGAGCGGGGGGCACGATTGCTTCGCTTGTTCGCCGAGCTGGGCAATTTGTTTCCCAGCTCGTCGTTCTTTCAGCCTTTGATCACTGGCAGTACTTCCCGACCGCTCCGCTTCGGCAAATTCCTTTCCAATAATGCGGTCATAGTTTCCTTTCGGCGGATCAGACTTCGGTGGTTTTGTCAGGGCAGCCAGAGTGCGCTTCACTTTCACCCGATCTACCTTCTCCTCCGGAGGTGGATGTTTCTTTGCTTTCACCCCTTCAAAGAAGTTCCTCACTTCTTCTTGCGCGATCTCGGCGTTCTCCTCCAGGGTCCTCTCATATGGTAACTTCTCTGGAGTCTTCAGAGAAGGACCGAATATGTATGTCCTCCCGCCTCTGATTGTACTGCTAGACGCCGACCGAGCAGACGGAGCGGTTGTCTTCTTTACTTGCTTAAGCGGCGGAGGAGAAGGACTACGACGCGCCGGAGCAGCTGGAGCGGCGGCAGGTCTCTTCCGCCCTTGCTGACGAGGCGAAGAAGGAGGAGGCTGGCTGCTCGGGCGCGTCGGCGCAGGCGGAGAAGGAGGCGGAGTGCCGCCACGCGCCGGAGAAGGAGCCGGCCGAGGGCCCTAATCGTCACTCACCGGAGGAGGAGGCGGTGGAGGCGGAGTGCCCTGACTCGCCGGAGGAGGAGGAGGAGGCGGTGGCGTCCAGTTCGGAAGGTTGATGAGCTCCTTCCGCCATAGGCATGGAGTCTTCAGAGCAGACCCCAGCCGAGTCTCCCCTTCACCGGTAGGGTGGTCAAGCTGTAGGTCCTCAAATCCCTCCGTTATCTCATCCACCATCACCCTAGCATATCCTTCTGGAATCGGCCGGCAGTGAAAAGTTGCGCCGGGTTTAGTAGGATAAACAGAGCCAACAGCCGCCTTGACCTTCAAATTCATCCATTGCGTCATAAGGTGGCAATTTTAAGACTCCGTTATAGCATCCACGGGATAGCTGGCAGGAGCCGTCAAGGCATGCTCCAGCTGAAGCAGCTCGGTGGAAGCCATGCTGCTTCTGCGCTGAGATGGCGTGGTAGCTTCGGGGGAGGCTTCGGCAGTACGTTTGCTGCGATTTGCTTCTCGTTCTTCTATCGCGTCTACCCTTGCTTGCAGCGCCTGTATTTGGGTCTGCTGCACTTTTTTCCTCCTCTCATAGGATTTGTAACCGCCTGCGTCCGGAAACCCAACCTTCCACGGAATGGAGCCTGGCGTGCCTCGTGTCCGTCCAGGGTGCTCAGGATTCCCGAGGGCCATTGTGAGCTTGTCGTTCATTCTGTCTAGAAAGAACATCCCTTCCTGCGCTGCTTCGATATACTACTTAAGCTTACTGACTGGTATGTCCATTTGATCGTTCGTCCAAATGCACTTCCCTGTTACAGGGTCCAGTGTTCCGCCAGCCCTGAAGAACCAAGTCCGGCAACGGTCTGACCAGTTAATTGTCTCTGGTTCGATCCCTTTATGAACCAGATCATTCTCAGTCTTGGACTACTTAGGCCGGGCTACGAGGTAGCCACCTGACCCCGTGCGATGGTGAAGCTTCTTCTTCGCAGCATTTTGCTTGTTTGTCGCCGACATCTTCTTACTCTTTTCTGATGTCTTGTGGGCCACAAATGCGGGCCAGTGATCTCTGATCTTCTCATATCTGCCCTTGAATTCCGGTGTCTCATTATTTTCGACAAACTTATTCAGCTCTTTCTTCCACCTCCTGAATAGTTCTGCCATCCTCTTCAGAGCAAAAGACTTGATTAATTTCTCTTTAACTGGGTTCTCTGGATTATCCTCAGGCGGTAGGGTGAAATTTGACTTCAGCTCAGTCCAAAGATCATTTTTCTGCATATCATTGACATAAGACACCTCAGGGTCTTCTGTAGCCGGCTTAAACCATTGCTGGATGCTTATCGGGATCTTGTCCCTAACCAGAACCCCGCACTAAGCAACAAATGCGCTCTTTGTCCGGAGGGGTTCAATAGGTTGGCCGTCGGGCGCGATTGCTATGATCTCAAACTTTTCATCCGAGCTCAACTTTTTCTTCGGGCCTCGTCTCTTTACCGAAGTTGTGCTCGATTCGGAGGGCTAGAAAACAGAACAAAGACTTAATTAATATGTGTACATACCAAAACAATGAATGCATCATCTGCGGGTGTGTCTGTCACCGTACATCCATTGTCGGTTCATCTGCGTGCATTATATATAATTAAGTGTCCAAATTAATAGAAGTTTATCATCACATTAAAACCAAAGTGCATACATAGTTCTCATCTAACAACATATAGCTCTCTAGAGCATCTAATTAATTAAACCATACATTGAAACTATGTAAAACATTTCAACGCGAAAACAGATGCGATCATAATCGCAACCAAGATAACAATTGATCCAACGGCATAATGATACCAAGCCTCGGTATGAATGGCATATTTTCTAATCTTTCTAATCTTCAAGCGCATTGCATCCATCTTGATCTTGTGATCATCAACGACATCCGCAACATGCAACTCCAATATCATCTTCTCCTCCTCAATTTTTTTTATTTTTTCCTTCAACAAATTGTTTTCTTCTTCAACTAAATTTAACCTCTCGACAATAGGGTCGGTTGGCATTTCCGATTCACATACATCCTAGATAAATAAAATCTATGTCACGTTGGTTCGCATAATTTTCATAAACAATAAATGAACCAATAGTTATAAAGATAATGTACATACCAAATCCGAATAATAGACAGGACGAGGGCCGACGGGGGCGAATACCAAAACCATCGCACTATATAAGATGCAATAATAAATGTAAGAAAATGATACAAGTATCTATCTAAACATACAAGTAAGAATATTTTTCCTTTCAGAAAGAAGATAAGAACAAGAGGCTCACCACGGTGGTGTCGGTGATGAGATCGGCGCGGGTGATCGACGGGGGTGAAGACGGGGACGGGGCGTGACGGACCGCTAAATCTAGACAAATCTCGAGGAAAATGGAGCTTGGAGGTCGAGCTTCGAGAGGAGAAAGCTTAAGTAGTGTGGCTCGGGCATTCCATCGAACACCTCATGTGCATAGGAGGTGAGCTAGAGCACCACAAAGCCCTCTCCCCCTCGGCCAGAAAAAACAGAGCACTGTGCTCTGCTCTTGCGCGAAGGGTTATATATAGGCACCTTATTGGTCCCGGTTGGTGGCATGAACCGGGACTAAAGGGGAGCCTTTGGTCCCGGTTCAAGCCACCAACCGGGACCAATGGTGGTGGGCCAGGAGCGAGGCCCATTGGTCCCGGTTCGTCCCACCAACAGGGACCAAAAGGTCCAGACGAACCGGGACCAATGGCCCACGTGGCCCGGCCGGCCTCCTGGGCTCACGAACCGGGACCAATGCCCACATTGGTCCCGGTTCTACACTGAACCGGGACTAATGGGCTGAGCCGACCTGGACCATAGCCCTGTTTTCTACTTGTGGATTGACGACATCAACAAGGGGACGGGAGGACCCCATGCTACTATAGTACATGAAATAATAGGGCGTAAGAGTGGTTTTTAGTTTTGTAATTTCATTCATGAGCATAGAAACTATAACTTTGAGGCTCATAAGCTCGCCAAGTTCTCTTGTAACCTGCAATTAGGTAGACATGTGTGGTTGGGAACTTCTCATGACCCAACAGTTGTACCTATGAACATTGCGTTGGAATAAAAAGCATGGCGAGTTCTTCTCAAAAAAAAATGTGTGACGCCTGCGGTGATTTCCTATTCAGCCAAAATCATTAATTAAGGAGTACTCGTTGCAAAGAACACTCCACTTTCCCAGGTCGCAACAAATGGCGCACATGCAGCGCGTCACTTGTCGCAACCTAGGAGTTTTCCCTTTTTTTCGTAGATCCGTTTATTTAAAACGTTTTATCTCTTAAACCGTGCGTCCAAATCTCAAACCGTTTTCACCGTTGGATTCCTCGTGTCGAGATCTTCAAAACTAGATCCCATGTTGATATGTTTTGACGAACTTTTTTTTCACGAAAAAAACCGGGCAAAAAAAACCGGGCGAAAAAACGAACCGGGAGCACGATTTTTCCCTTTCCAAAAGAGGCATGCCCGTGCCTCTCGTAAAATCACAACCGTGCTTCTCGTGGAAGCAAAACCGTGACTCTCGTGTAATGAAAAAAAAAACAGAAAATACATTTTTTTCGTTTCCGAGAGGCACGGCCGTGCCTCTCGCGAAAGCAAAACCGTGACTCCCACGAAAGAAAAAAAAACAGAAAACGCGTATTTTTTCCCTTTCCGAGAGGCACGGCCGTGACTTTCGCGTAAGCACAACCGTGCCTTTCGCGGAAGCAAAACCGTGACTCCCACGAATGAAAAAAAAAACAAAAAGCGTGTTTTGTTTTTCCCTTTCCGAGAGGCACGGCCGTGACTCTTGCTAAAGCACAACCGTGTCTCTCGCGGTAGAAAAACCATGACTTTCACGAAAGGAAAAAAAAAGAAAACACGTTTTTTCGCAAAAAAAATATTTTTTTTCGATTTTTTTTATCGAAAAGTTAAGAAAGACCGGGGGAAAACCAAAACGTTGAAAAAACCCGGAAAAAACCCGTTTAAGAAAGCCGAAAACGCGTGAGGAAAAATAAAAAAAACAAAATCCAAAGGGAGCGTCCAGAGCGCGACACATGGCGAATGGCTGAGAACGCGCCAAGTGGCGCTGATCGTTGCGAGGCTCCCGAAGAAGCGCTCGTTAACTAGTTGCTCCCCTATTCAGCGCCTGACGTGCTGGTTAGTTTGACAAATATTACAGGGCTCTCACGCACGTTTCTATGAGCGAACCCATGTAAGACCTCCGGTGTTGGGTTGCATCCAGTTGTCTTTTTTTTTGTGTGTTTTTTGCTGTTTCTTCTATGTGTTTGTGTGGTCCGTTTTCTTATTTATTTTTCTGTTTCTTCGTCTTTTTATTCTGGCCGTTTTATTTTTACGTCTCCAGTTTTTTTATGAGGATTCCTCAAATATGAGAACATTTTTCCAATTGAGAATTAAATTTCAAATTGCGAGAATGTTTTTAAAATGCATGAAGTCCACTAACTTTTTAAAAATTAAGGAATATTTTTCAAAATGCATAAAAAATTCAAATTAGTGAACATATTTTTCAAAATCTTGAACTTTTTAGAATTTCATGAATTGTTTCAAATATATGACTTTTTCACAAGTTGTGAACTTTTCTGAAAAATAAAAAATTCCACATTCATTTTTTTGTAAAAAGAAATATGAACCATTTCAGATTTATGATTTTTCAAATTTCGATGGTCAGCTGGTTAACTTGGTAAGAACCAACCGATTGACCGAACGAGGGATGGCAACCTTCATGTGTTGTTGGGACGACCCAGGATGAGCACCAGCTTGTTTAACTAGCACTAAAGGCGCCGAGTATGAGGTCTCATGCCTACGGACTTCTTTGCCTTACGTCTAAACTCACACACTACCCCCCCACCCCACCCCCACCCCCAGCGCTCTTTGGGCCGGCCCAATGTAGCTGCCCTACATGTGGTTTTAATTTCTTCATTTCCACCATTTTTCTTTCTATTGCCTTTTCCGTTTTTCTTCCTTAATTGTTAATTTGTTTTGCCTTTTATTTTAATATTATATTTCCTATTAATGTTATCTTTTAATAATTGATGAAATTTTAAACTAATTATGAATATTTTAGTTAATAAAATCCAATATATATTTCAAAAGCATTTTTCAACACTTTCATTATTTTTTAAATGATGGAAATATTGTTTTCAAAAACTCATGTATATTTTCAAAATTCTAAAATATTTCTTAAATTTATGAACATTTTTAATTCATCAACAATGTTAATTTCATGGACATTTTTTAAAACTCAAAAGAATATTTTTAATATCTTGTCAGCCGCTGGTTTTGAAAGATAAGTCTCAAAACTGTCCGGCCCAGCCTTCCTGCCCCACTATGGTGATGAAAACTGTCCAAATTGAAAAAAGAGTGAAACCACTAGTTGGGTCGTCGCACTACATGCAAGGTGTGTGTATGATCGCTTTCCAACACCTTACACACGGAACATGACCTCTCGGCTTCTTGATGCATGTGCGGTCATGCACTCGGCCCTGTAATGTTGAATTTCAGCCTATGTACCTTGTGTTCAAAACATTTGAGTTCATCACCAGAGCCTATGTTAGTATTTAATCACTGGAAAAAGGGTCCAATCACTATTGACTTCTTTAGGTAAAACAAGCTAATTGGACGCACGTTGCAATGGGAATATAAATATTTTGTACGCAATCACCGTGATTAGATACCAAAAAATGGACACTTGATGCCAATTGAATTGCCAAGATCAACACCTATTGACTTACCAAAGAAGCCATGATTTCATTTGGTAAACCAATAAAATGTGTGTGGTTTTCAACGAAAACCAGTGGTAAAAACTACATGTGGAAGGAAAAAGAAATCAAACAGAAGAAGAGAATGTATGTGTGAGGGTTGGAAGGAGGCGGGTGAAATAGGGAACTTTGTATCTTTTTTAGATGGTAGAGATTGGCCGTTAATAGGACAAACGAAATGGGCGTTGATCTAGCAGGACCGCTCTTCCCCTCCACAGAGTCATGCACAAATGTGTGATCCCTCTGTCGCTACTGCATTTAGCAAGCTAAGTGCCAAACATTACCTGGAATAGCTATTAAGAAATGAAGGTGTAATAGTAATACACCTTGCTTTAAACTACATTTCACATGGTGAATAGGGTGGCATCTTAGTTCTCTTTGATCCAAAGGAGCGGTTGTGAGAACAAAAACATATACGGTAGATAAGGTAGATCCATGTCACACTATTATTGAATCACATATGTTCTCAGTTAATAGTCAATTCAAGTTAATCTCTTTGTAATTCCTTATGCTCATCGTATATATATGCATTCAAACATAATACTTATTTCTTTCCAAAAGTATATGACCATGCTACTTCTAACTGAAATAGCTAGAGGTGAGTTACAAGAATGATGTTGATTTATTTTGTCTATACTGCAATGCTGTGAAATTTTCTTTGATGCTGATGATTTCCGCATAAACATCTTCTGTTGTCGGCCGACTCTTGGCAGATATCTCGGAGCACTTTAGGCCAAGTTTTGCTAGTCGAGTGAGACACCATTTTGTTTCAGCCATTAGAAGATTTTCTCCTCCTTCTCCATCATATGTGATAAAACTTGGTTCTAAGATTTCACCAATTTCCCGTGAAAGTGTTGTTTCCACGAAGTTGTGAAGGTTCATACCATCCTTAAACATAGCATCTGTTGGATGCTTTCCTATGATCATCTCTAAAAGAATAATTCCGTAGCTATATATATCACCCTCTGTTGAGATCTTGTACCCCATGCCATATTCTGCAATATTACAAAAAAGTTTCTTAAGAAATATTCACTTAATTGAGAGGGATGATAAACATTCCAGATGATTTACATGTCACTAACTTTGCATGTATGTATCTATAATATATCAATGATATAAATGATGCATGTGCTTACCAGGTGCAATATATCCAATTGATCCTCTCGGTCCAGCAATATTTGATGACTTATTAACCCCCGTTGAAGAGTCTCCATGAAGAAATTTTGCGAGTCCAAAGTCACTAAGACATGCAACCATTTCTTCACCAAGAAGGACATTGCGTGGTTTCAAATCACAATGAACCAATGGAGGACTACATCGATTATGGAGATAATCTAATGCAGCAGCTATGTCCATAGCTATCGTTATCCTTGAGCCCAAACCCAATGGTATTTTTGGGTTGGCTTTGTTTTCTTCTGGGTAAAGCCAACTTTCTAGGTTACCATGTTCCATGTACTCAAGAATAAGTGCTTTGAACTCATTTCCTCTTGGATCAGTGGTTGAGCATAGACTAATCACTCTAATCAAATTCCGGTGGCGAATGTTTCTTAGTGCATCACACTCAGCGAAGAAACTCTGTGATGCTCCAAGTTGGTCAAGCTTGAATACCTTAATGGCAATGGATTGAAATTCTGAATTGCCTTTGTATACCACTCCAAAGCTTCCTGAACCAAGAATACTGGATGCACAGAAACCATCTGTTGCTTTATATAAATCCATGTATGAGTATCTATTATGCTCCCTGAAAAACTGGGTAACGTGCCCCTCAGTTTTAGTACCTTTATTCTTTAGAAGAATGAATACAAGGCATGCCAGGGCAATTACAACAATAGTAGTAAGTGGAACCAGTATAGTTACGACATGTGCAGTGTTCTTCCTTCTGGAAGCTAAGGTGGTGCAAAGTGGCACTTGTTGCATTGGAGAACTTGCACACAATTTTTTGTTTCCTTGGACGAACACTGCACTTGAATTGGCGAAAACACCGCCTTTAGGGACTACTCCCTCAAAGTCATTGAAGGATAAGTTGAGAATAAATAAGGAGGTAAATGACTCCAAAAAATCTGGTATTTCACCAGACAAGTTGTTTTGAGATAGATCCAACATATTGATTCCTCTTAAAGTCCCAAGAGACTTTGGAATTTTTCCCCGCAACAAATTTGCCTCCAAAGAGAGAGATTCCAAAAGAAGGCATTGGCCGAGTGTGGAAGGAATCTCACCTGATAATTGGTTGTTGGATATACTAAGTGAATTCAAATTCATCAAACTACCTATCCGAGTAGGTATGTTCCCACTGAGTTGGTTATAGGAAAGATCCAAACCTTTAGAAAGTGTTGAAATGGAAAAGAGTTCTGACAGGATGCTTCCAAATAACTTTTTGGAAGAAAGGTTCAGCAGCAGCAAATTTTTACAACCTTCCAAACTAGGAGGTATTTGACCGGTCAAATTATTTTCCATGAGATAAAGTTCAGTGAGTCGCTCTAGTTTCCCAATCGATTGTGGGATATCTCCGGAAAGTTTGTTGTGGGATAAGCTTAGTAGTGACATATTTAGAAGATTTCCAAGGGTATCAGGAATGCACCCTGAGAGTGAATTAATTTGCATTACAAGAGCAGTTAGGCCTTTGAGTTTTCCTATCTCCGAAGGTATTTCACCAATCAGTTGGTTTTCAGATAGGAGAAGCACCTCTAAGGTGTTTGAAAGATCACCAAAAGAAGTAGGCATTGACCCCCCAAGGCCATTAAAATCCAAACACAACATCTTTAGTTTAGTACAATTTGTTAGAGAAGACAAGAAAGCCCAATCTCCAGATTTAAGCATGTTTGTGCCCACGTCTAGAATTTTCAGCTTGCTCAAGTGTCCCAATGGAGGAATAATGCCAGTGAGTGAATTTTGACGAAGGTCTAAATTTTGGAGGTTTGATGCATTGCCCAATGAAGCAGGAATTGGGCCATCGAGTTGGTTTCCTCCTAGTATCAACTCAGTGATGTTTGGAAGAGTGTAGCCAATGTCCACAGGAATTCTACCAACAAGTTGGTTGAGACTAAGGCTAAGATAAGTAAGGGAAGTGTTTGCGTAAATTGCTTGTGAGACGATGCCCGAAAAATTGTTATCTTTCAAGTTTAGTACCTGCAAACCTGAAATCTTACCTAAGCTCTCTGGAATGCTTCCTTGGAAGTTGTTTTGAGCAAGTTGAAGGGAAGATAGGGAAGACATGTTTCCAATTGAAGAAGGAATGCCCCCAGAGAGGTAGTTTTTAGTTAGTGAGAGGTATTGCAGTGATGTAGAGGTTTGAAGGAAAGGTGGGATAGATCCTGAAAGGTTATTATGTGACATATCTATGTAGGAAATGGTTGTGCTATTGAACAGGGCAGGAGGGATTCCTCCACCAAGGCTGTTATTTCTTAGATTGACTGACGTGAGAGAACTGCTACTCCCCAAAAACTCTGGAATATTTCCAGTGAGCATGTTGCTAGTGAGCAATAGCATAGAAAGGTTGGAAAGCAAACCGAACCTGGATGGGATGCTTCCCTGAAGATTGTTGTTGCTGAGAACAATTTGCTGGAGAAGCAAACACTCAGCGAGAGCTTGAGGGATCTCACCTTCAAGGGAGTTGCTCTCCAGGCTTATGGTCTCGAGTTGAGAGCAGGAAGATATGGCATCAGGGATGGAACCAACCAGGGAGTTCATGCTAAGGTTGAGGTATGTGAGCTGGGTCAACCGCCCGATGTCGGCGGAGATGTGGCCAGTGAGATGGTTATTTGGCATGTGGATTCTGTCAAGGAAATCAAGTTGCGCAACGCAGGGAAATATTTGACCGGTGAGGTTTAGCGACCCGAGGTCTAATGAAACCACGCGAGACGCGTTAAGCGTGCTGCATCTCACTCCTTGCCAACCGCAGGGCGTGAGAGACGCATTGCTCCAAGAAGCTAGCGCTCGCGAGGAGTCAGAGAGCTGGGACTTGAGGCAGAGAAGTGCATCCAGATCAGTGGAGTGCATGCAGGGAAGAAGGATTAGGAAAGGAATCATGGTGAAAACAAGCCGCAAAAGCAGCTTATGTGTGGCTAGACGAGGCATTTTTTTGCTTGTGTGCTGAATGAACACTTGGTTCATGGTAGCTTGTTCATATATAGAGGGACCATGCCTAGTTAGATGTACTGAAGAGGAGTGAGAGCAACGAACTTGAGAAAGGACATGTGGTGCGTATGATTCTGTGAGTTAGTATAATACATATTAGTGCAACATCAGCTTTTGACAAGTTGCACTAGCTGACTTTGACTGATTTTTGTTTGAATCGGCCGGCCTGCAGCGCGGTTGCATTAGTCGCCTCCTGTCTCAGTCACACACATAATTATACAGAGTTCCTTCACACCGAAGAAATTAGAGATAACATCCAAGAAGCAAGTATGACCATGGGGTTAGACCGACACAGCTCTTGGCCACATCAAGGGGCAACGAACAAGAGGACCTTTGCAGGCGTGTGCATATACATGCACGGATGGATAAGTGGAAACTTAATCCTCTCCATCAGTGAATTTTGACAATCCAGAAGTTTGCAATCATTAAATCACGTCGATTCTGTGTCAAAAGAAAAAGAGCAAGCCCAATTGGTTTAACCTCTCCATGAATGCATTTGGAGATTTTTTTTTCTGAAGTTTGTAATCTTTCACCGATATCAATTCCATTGTACTTGCTCCAAATACATTTGGCCGGGTAAGTCGGAACCCCGATATATTTCCTAACAACATTTCCGTAAGACGTTTTGCGTCACTGCACAACACTGTTTCATTTGGTGGGTATGTTTGGAAAAGTAGCACACATGCCCAAGGTTTTATTTAGGAGCCACATGTGCCGTACGGCTCCCAACCTTGACCAAATTCAGTTGTTTCTACATGACATAATGATTCAACGATCGCTCTTTGAAAATTGCACATGGCGTGGACTTTGCTTGTGGCATTTTCGAGCAACAGTATCCCCGTCGACCTCAGCCGCACAGAAGAACATATTTAGTTATACGTGACGTACGTTGCGTGTCAAAAATATAATGCACTAACTTGGACTTTGATGGCAATGGCGATTGCCTCAGCCACACCGTCATGAATGAACACATTTAGTTTGACCTGATGCTCTTGTGATATTCGCTCGAGTGTTAACATTTAAAGCATATCCAGGAATCCATATCAACCACCAACTTGTTATAGCGTTAGAACATATACAAACATATTAATAAAACAAGAGGCAAAGGATTAAGTTATCACGTAATCTACATTGACTAAGTTATCTTCTCTATTGATTAAGTGGTAGATCCTAATTAAATTTTGAAGATATTGTTGTGTAGGACAATGACACAGTGAGGTCAGCTGACCAACCACAAAACAATTTGGACAAACCATAAGCCCAGTCTCATACCCGCAAAAAGACCTAGCCACCTCCATAAAAAAATCTGGACATCAACGTTTCATCCCCTATTTGTATACAGTTTTGTTCCAGGCCGATGTCGTGTGGATCAAGAATATGGTTCCCCTAACTCCTTGTGCACCTCGTCCTCGACCCACAGGAGGGCGGAGGATCATCTGATCGCTGCTCTTCTGGAATGGAGGATCTGGTTGTGTCTTCATGTTATGTAGGTGGTCTGAAGGTGTTGGCAGAGTGGACGACGTAGCTTTGTGTTTTGGTACTCCGGCTCCGGCTCCGACCAACGATGTTTGGCCAACTTTGGCATCGTCCGGGAGCTTGCGAGGTTAGGTTTCGCCGTAGCTCTCTGGCCCGATCTAGGGTGGTCGTTCAGATCTCTTTGTCTCCTTCTCCTCCAGAACGACGATCTGTGTTTTAGATTGCCGTCGTTGGTGTCTTCTAATTCCGACCAATGATGTTCCAGCTACTGTGTTAACAACATATCCCTTGCTTCGCTAGCTAGAGGTCCAGAAGCGGCATCAAATTTCGCTCACGACACGACGTCGGTGAGTGCAGGGGGGAAGACGGCGTCGATATCCCCAAAAACCTAAGTGCAATTATTTATTAGGACACAACTAGTGGCATAAATGATAAAAACCCTTATTTATTTTATTTGCTGTAAGGATATCGTTTTAACGGTTGGTCAACTTTAGTCTATGGCCTTTGACCTTTTCGCAGATAGACTTAATACGAAGTATTATGCGGTCAATGACATCATCGACCCATGATGAGTTGGAAAGTACTGTTGCCCTTTTGAGTTGGAATTTTTCTTTCTTCGGTCAGACATTATCCATACGGACTCCTAGACAGATAGTAAGATGTGTGTCCATATCATCTAGCTGAGCGAGCATGTTGATTTTTAAACTGACATTGACAGTAACATGCCCAAGATGTCACTTTTCGTTAACGGGAAGGAGTACCTCAGCCTCTCCCAATGCTCCTACTTGTCACCATCTCTTAGCTACACATACTCCCTCCATCCCAAAATAAGTGTTAGTACAAAGTTGATACACTTATTTTGTGACGGAGGGAGTACATGTTAGTCTCTTGTCCATATATGGCTTGAAGGTAATGAAGTGAGAAGATGAAACCGTCTCATAAGCAAGATATTTTCAGTTTACATAAAGCAGCACATAGATAATTAAATCTCTTACTTATCATACCATTATAATTAAACTTAAACCATCTTAATAAAAGTGGGGTCTATTATTTGAAATACTTGGTCGAGACAACCAATTCAGATTGTGAGTATATTAGTGAGACATGGAGAGTTTACATACCACCAAGCAGAGACGAGACAACCATAGGGGCTGACCTTCTACTCTCCTAACTGTATTTATCGTCTCTTGTTCCCTATGTAGATTCCCAAGCAAAAATTGTCAAGTGTTCTTGTTTTCGAGTTATAGATGCATGTATGTTGTTGGCATTTTGCACGCATTTTACGGATTTGCAACACCCTTTCAATTGCATAAATAAGTAAACATGACAGTTGGAATCTCCTATTTTTTTCTTATGCGTGTGGTGTGATTGTGTGTGTGTGTGGGGGGGGGGGGGTACAATATTGCAACTTGCAAGCAGATTTCCCTTGCCGTTTATGAGCTAGCTGGCAGGTAAACCAAAGGATGCGGATTGACCTGGCCAACCTGAACCAGGTCAGAACCTATAGTCTACCTATATAAGCTACGTGCGCCTCCAATCCTCCTCCATTCAGTGTAGTTTGGTTTGTGTGGTGTGCCTCCGCTGAAGCACTACATACGGCAAGCTCTGAGAAAATTTCAGCCAGCAGATTTTGGACCATTGCACTGTTGTCATTGGTGATCCAGATCCAACTCAGCACCGTGCTCACCCTCGAACAACCTGCATGTATGCAATCCTCTCAAGTACATGTCTTTTTTACCGTATTATATATATTGCCTACCTTTCTTCGAAAGATATATAGGATGGATATGCATGTAATATACGGCAAAGTGACCAATGAGCATGCCTACCTTTCTTTCGTCATTTTTTTAGTTTAAAAGTGTATTTTTTGACCGTATATGCATGGTTACAGGGTTCAGAAATAGACCTATGTTCAGAAAACCAGTCCCTTGATGACACATTTCATTTTACTTCAACACATTCCATTTTACTTTTGAAATCCACACCAACGCATTTGTGTTCACCGGAAAAAAATTCAACGCCTAGTTTTGGAAAGTTGTACATGAATTGAATGTTATTTGATTCATTGACGACTGGTTATCTCGATTACTCAGTCTCCAGATTACATTCATGTCAACTCACATAAACATACTTGTCCTAGGTTTGACCAGATGTAGTACTATCGCCCCATCAGGTAGCTTAACAAGCAGGGCATCTCAAATACTCCATATCAGCCATCTCCTTGTGGTTTGCAAACCAACTTTTTGATAGCTTCCATGGGAGAATATGTGAGGAGGAGGCCAAGGAGTTGTTTCAAACAAACAGTAAATGTTTTTTTTAATAAAAAAGGACCTAAAAACAAATGAATTCAGATGAAATTTGTTAGCATTTTGTTATATCTATGATACTTAACTAGACTACGATTCGTCCGTGGTCCAAAACAGTTCACTGCACAAGAACAGGGCTTGTGAACCTTAGGGCTACAGTTTCGAGAGCGCAAGAGCCTCCACAAAGGACCATGTAGCTAAATCATCCATACAGCCCATACAGTTGTGCTAAAAAGTTGACTCAAAAGCTATTATATAAGTCGGGACCGTGACAAAGTTATCAGCAATTTGATCCTTTGCCGAGTGCCTTGGTACATAGTTGATCTTGTGACTGCGAAGATGTCGACAAGCAGCGGGCCTCGGTTTTGTTTGATATTCCTTTCAACCAACTATCCCAAAGACCGTTCTGATAGAAAGAGGAGATATAATATACTTAACATCCCCCTTCACCCCCCCCCCCCAACATCCGACATGGATATTGAATATCAGGCATGGGTAAATGATTGGAGAAAATGCAGAGACTAAGACTTGAGCCCAATACCTCAGGCTGGATACCATGTTAGATATTCCTATCAACCAACTATCCCAAAAGACTGATCTGATAGGAAGAGGAGATATAATATACTTAACGGGATTATCCCTATGTTGTTGTTGCTAGTGTTCCTCCTACTCATCACTGTGCCCCACGTAAATAGGAAATCTCCAACAGTTTGTAAGTAAACCTCTTAGGTGCATGACTTCACTACAATTTTGTGTACTCAATCAGCACATTTTTTCAAAAAGTGTTGTGATTTATCTTCTACAAATAACGGTCCAATAGTAAGTTTCTATTCACATTATTAAATGTGTTTTATATCAATATTTGTTAGTTAAGTTAACCAATACCCCCTCCATTTAAAACTATTGTTTGACCAAGTCTCAATAAACTTGGTCAAACTTTATAAATTATGACTTAAACATAATCTATATATGCACTATTTTTTGGACCATAGATAGTAGTTGCATAGTCCATGATTACAGATCTATAATGGTGGAGTAAAGTTTACCTCAACAGTAATAGATCAATGCAGATTTCACTTATTCCTTTTTTAAACAGGTTGATCAACATACACAAACATATATATGTCACTGTCTTATTATGTTCTTTGGATCTATGTGCAGGCACCTATCTTCTTCCAGGTAATTGTCGCCGTAAATAAACGATGAAATGAAGTTCGAAAAGTTTGTGTGTGGTAGGTTATTCAGTTTCTGAAGAAATGAAATGAAGTTGAAAAAAATTGTACCCCAGGAATCAAAAGTTCGGCTAGTTTGCTGGGAGTAAGCTCAAAACAAGGATGTGCAACTAAAATATCAATGTTGGGTCATCAGAAAGTGAGATGTCTCTTTGTAGATGCATTTTGATAGAATTATAACTAGAATATGTAATCTTTCAATATTATTACAATGATTCCCTGTGAGCGATTTTCCGAAATGCCCAATTTTTTCAGAGTTAGCTGGATGATGCCTGCACGTTGTGGCGGAAACTGTACTAAAATAAATCCATAAATAGGTACTAATGGAATAATATCTTCTACCTCAGCTTTATCAAGTCATATACATCTAACTAAAGTTTTATGTTCAAGAACAATACCTTTGTTTACCATGAAGTTACACTTCTTTCAATTCCGGCAAGGCTTGTATCTTCACAGCACTACAAAATTTGTTAACATTGTATCATCTATCGAATGAAGTTTCATAGGCTGAAAAACTATCAATAAATGATATAACAATATTTTCACATAAATCCGTTAATATCGCTGTCATGAATTTTGAAAGGTAGAAGGTGCATGACATAAAACAAAAGGCATACATCTATAAAAAAATGTAAGCTGTCTCTTTCTAGCTAGCAGCGTTACTTAATTTTATATAGTTAATTCACATTGTATATCCGATCATAGTACTTAAAGGGGCCAACTCACTAATTTTTACTAAGAACAATAGTTAACCTTTTGGTGACCGATTGAGAAGTTGATCCTGGGTGTGCACAAGTGAGCACAAAGTGTGTACGAAAGACTAGTGTTGGTATCACTAGTAGAAAACGGAGCTTTAAAACCGGTTCGTAAGGGCCTTTAGTGTCGGTTCCATAACCGGCACTAATTGGTGGGCACTAAAGCCCCCCCCCCCTTTAGTACCGGTTCGGCACGAACCGGCGCTAAAGTGCCACCACGTGGCGTGAGCTCGCGCCCTGGTATGGGGGACCTTTAGTACCGGTTGGTGTTACCAACCGGTACTAAAGGTTTTTTTTTTTAAAAAAATGAAAATTTTGGAAAAAAAATTTGATTATTTTTTTTTATTTTTAATTTTTCTGAATTATTTGGTGATTTAGTCTCTAATCACCTCTCTTAACTGCTCAAGTGTGGATCACTCATTCCAAATCATCTAACTTCCCGACCGGTCACCACCCATCCCTTTCACTACTCCAGCCCGAGCACGCTTAACTTTCGGGTTCTATTCTCCTTCGTTTTCAAGTCTGCACTTCTTGTTTTCCTGACAATAGTAAGATGCCAATCCTATTAACCCTCAGGACTTTAGCTTGAGCATGAAGTCACACATTTCACTGTTTGAATTTGAAACTATTATTCTAAAAAATAGTAATTATTTAGTAACACTAATATTTCTTGAATAAGTTTGACCATAGTTTGACCAGATTTGACCAAAATTCAAAAAATTGAAATAATTATTTAGTAACACTAATATTCTTGAATAATTATGTAGTAACATTAATACTTCTTGAATAAGTAGTTTGACCAGATTTAACCAATTTTTTTTAAAAAAACTGAAATTTGACCATATCTTTTTTTCCTTTTGGAATTTGAGGATTCTAAAAAATTCCAAACAGGACGCAGGATGCGGATTTTCGTGCTGAATTTTTTGATATATTATACGTTTTTTTCCGACATCGTATGCAAAAGTTATAGCCGTTTTACATTTTCCCTACACTTTTTGCAAAACATGTCCAAATTTAAGTTTTCAAATTTTCCTAACTAGTAGATGTAGTAATATAACTACCTCTCGAAGGATTTTATTTTTTGAAGTTTTTATCATTTTCTTTTGATTTTTTCAGAACTGAAATGGCGACACACGGGGGGGGGGGGGGGGGGGGTAGAGTTTGAAAATTGCCCTATAGTGCCGGTTTGTGTCACAAACCGGTACTATAGGTCAGACCCCTTTAGTACCAGTTTGTGGCACAAACCGGTACTAAAGGTTAGCCCTTTAGTACCGGTTCGTGCCATGAACCGGTACTAAAGGTGATCGTGGGGCCCCAGCCTGACGCCAGCCTGCCATCACCCCTTTAATTAGTGCCGGTTCGAACGACTATGCATTAATGCCGGTTCGTGTTGAACCTTTAGTACCGGTTCGTGGCACGAACCGGTACTAAAGGTTCAACACGAACCGGCATTAATGCATAGTCGTTCGAACCGGCACTAATGGTACCATTAGTCCCGGCTCAAATTCAACCCGGCACTAATGTGCTTCACGTTTGACCCTTTTTCTACTAGTGTATGTGCGGGGGGGGGGGGGGGGGTAGTCCAGATGCCTCCAGGCGTGGTTGCGGCTGGGCCATTACAAATGTTACCCGATACGACCCTCGCGGCTACACAAGCATGTGCGGGTCAGTGGGCTAGGCATGGAGATAGCGAGTGTGGCCCATCGTGGCACACGACATGTGCACATGCAGATTCTAACACTGGGACGCATAGACGTGTGCTAAGATGGAATGTTCTTGCTAGGCCAATGAGGGCGTCGGTTACATTGAGTAGGGGTGCATTGTAGCATCCTGCTTAATAGAATGATAGACGACTCATAACGACAAGGAATTCATTCTTTTCCTGAAGCCCATTCGCACGGAACCTAAAAGTTAAGTGTGCCTTGCTTGGACCAATTTAAGGATTGAGGGACCACCTGAAAGTTGATCCTGGGTGCTCAAGTGTTAGGAGAAAGGTGCGTGGAAAGACTAGTACTGATATGTGAGGCCAGTCTAGATCTCTCCGGGCATAACGTCCGGGAGCCAGGGTTGTGGCTGGGGCATTACATAACCCTCCATTCTGGTAATAGACTGGACAAGACTAACCCAATTGCTATCACACATAGGATAAATAATACCAGCTTCAAGAATTTCACCACCTTTGCAGCTGTGTGCATATATACATTCACCGATGGATAAGTGCAGAAAAGCGTAGGGGGAGGGGGGCACTCACCTGTCAAGTCCTGTCGCCTACTCGTTTAGCTTCGCAATTCACTCAGTAGTTCAATCCCGTATGAGGGCATATTAAAAAAGAAAAGCCATCAAAAAGTTTTAAGTCTCAACTATGAAACTTACGGTTTTTGCATATAAAACCGCCAAGTTTCAACCAGTTTCAGAGATATAATTTCAGCCAGTTTTTTATGTCGGTCGTAGACATAAAATAATTGGTTTTTATCAGTCGCTCATACTAAGTTTCAACAATGAAACTTAACATATTATTTAATACTCGTCAAAATATGTTCAAAACGGATCTTATTTGAAAGTGCATGTCATGAGAAACACGAATATGAAAACATAACTTAATTTGGAATTTTCATTTAAAAGATATAAAACTTTGAAAATCGGAAGCCAAAATAAAAAGTAGGCACTAGGGACATCCAGGCCCCCGCGCTTGCGTGCCATAAATCATGGTCCTGGATAAGTGGGAACTTAATACTCTCCATCGGTGCATTTTCACACTCCAGAAGTTTACAACCATTATATTGAATGATATCGATTATGTATCAAAAACAACCAGGGCATGCCCAGTAGGTTTAACCTCTCTATGAATGCATTTGGAGAATTCTGAAGTTTGTAATCTTTTGACGATATCAATTTCATTGTACACGCACAAACTGCTGGACTTGCTGTAAATACTTGACTTTTGGTCGGGTAAGTCGGAACCATGATATAGTATTTCCTAACAACATTTCCATAAGACGTTTTGCGTCACTGCACAACACTGTTTCATTCAATAGATACATTTGGAAAAGTTGAACGCATGCCTAAGGTTCAAGAGCGACACGCGTCGTACGTCCCCCAAACCTAGATCATGATATCGTCGAAAATTGATTCAATGGCCTCTCTTTGAAAATTGCTCATGGCACTTTGCTCATGGCCTTTTCGAGCAACAGTGTCCCCATCGACATCAACTGCGTAGAAAAAACATATTGTCCCCATCGACCTCAGCCACGCAGAAAAAAATCATATTTGGCTATGCACGACGTACGTTGCGTGTCAAAAATATAAAGCATTAACTTGGACTTTGATGCCACTGGCGATTGCCTCAGCTACACCATCAGAAATGAACACATTAAGTTTGACCGGATGCTCTTGTGATATTCCCTCGAGTGTTCACATTTAAAGCATATCCAGGAGTCCATATCAGTCACCAACTTGTTATGGCGTTAGGACATATACAAACGTATTAATAAAACAAGAGCCAAACGATTAAGCTATCACGTAATCTATGTTGAGTAAGTTATCTTCGCTGCTGATTAAGTGGTGGATCCTAATTAAACATTGAAGATATTCTTGTGTACGACATGACAAAGTGAGGTCAGCTAACCAATCACAGAACAATTGGGACATACAAATAAGCCTTGTCTCATGCCCGGAATAAAAGCTAGCAACCTCCCTTAAAAGCCCAATACATCGTTGTTTCACCGCCGAAGCCATGAGGATCAAGATTATAGTTTCACTGACTCTGTTGGTGCACCTCATCTCTGATGGAGAGGAGGGCGGAGGATCGTCTGATCGGTGCTCTTCTGGAATGGAGGATCTGGTTGTCTCTTAGTATTATGTGGTGGTTCGAAGGAGTTGGCAGAGTGGACGATGTAGCTATGCATTTTGGTTCTCAGGCTCCTTCTCTGATGCTTTGCCAACTCCGGCATCGTCGGGGAGCTTGCAAGGTTATGTGTCCTCGTATCTGCCTGGCCAGAGCTTGGGTGGCAGCCTAGATCTCTTTGCCGCCATCTTCTTTAGGATGACGATCTGTGTTTCAGATCAGTGTTGCTGGCGTCTTCCGATCGACCACTTTCCAGCTGTTGTGTTAACAACGTTTCCTGGCTTCACTAGTAGTTCAGAGTTCCAGATGCGGCATGAAATTCCGCTCACGATACGATGCCGGTGAGTGCAGGAGGAAGACATCGTCGATTTCCCCAAAGACCTATGTGTGTTATTTTTTCTGTAAGGATGGCATTGCAACGGTTGGTAAACTTTAATATATGGCCTTTGACCCTATCGCAAATAGGATTAATACAAGGACGATGTGATCGATGACATCGTTGAGTCATGGTGAGTTGGAAAGCACTGTTGCCCTTTTTGAGTTGGACCTTTTCTTTCTTGGGACATGCATTAGCCATACAGACACCTAGACAGATTATATATGTGTGCTGACGTTTAAACTGATATAGACAGTAACATGCCCAAGATGTCACTTTTTGTTAACGGGAATTAGTACCTAGGCCTCTCCAAGTGTTCCTGGTTTACTGGTCCCCTTAGTATTTTGTGTCTAACTTTTACCATGGATTTGATTAACAAAATGTTAATGCATTCCACTGAAAATAATATCATTCGAAACTATGTTCAAATACGAATCCAACGATAAATTTTTTCTGACATACGTTAACGTTTTGTCATTTAAATATATGGTCAAATTTTGACACGAAATACGAAGAGGACTAATAAACCAAGACGGAGGTAGTACATGTTAGTCATTTGTGTGTGTGGCTTGAAGATAATGAATAGAGAAGATGAAAGCATCTCATACCCTAAATATCGTCCCTTCACACAAAGCAACATATAGATAATTAAATATCTTACTTATCATCCCATTATTAACTAGAACTAAGCACTCATAATAAATGTGGGGTCTATTATTTGAAATACTTGGTCGAAACAACCAATTGGGATCATGAGTATCTAAGTGAGACATGGAGAGTTTACATACCACAAAGAAGAGATGAGACGATTGGCCGACCTTCTACTCTCCTAAATGTATTTCTCGCCTCTCTACTTATTTTTTCTTTAAATCTCCAAGCGAAAATTGTCAAGTGTTCTTATTTTCGAGTTATAGATGCACGTGCATCTTGTTGACATTTTCAAACAATAAGAAATACTCCCTCCTGGCAGGTGTACTGGGCGTTTTACTAGGTAAAAATGGTGTACATACGTGAAATATACTTTCAAATTAGTATGAAAATAAAAGGTTCATGCTAAACTTAATTTAGCCGGACATGCTTTGCACTTGAATGTCTGCAGTATGTCTATTTCGCACCACATTTTGAATCTATAATATGTATTTGCAACACCCTTTCAATCGAAAGGAATCTACCTTTTTAGACTAGAATGTAAGTATTGTTTGTCTTATGTGGGTGTTGCGATTGTGAGGAAAAAAGAAACAATGTTGCAACTTGGAAGCAGATTTTTCCTTGCCGTTTTTGAGCTGGCTAGCAGGTAAACCAAAGGAGGTGTATTGACCTGGCCAGCCTGAACCAGGTCAGAACCTTGGTCTACCAATATAGGATACCGGCACCTCCAATCCTCCACCATTCAGTGTTAGTTTGGTTCCTGTCGTGTGCCTCCGTAGAAGCACTACATACGACAGGCTCTGGGAAAATGTTGACAAGCAGATTTTGTACTATCGCACTGCTGTTACTGGTGATCCAACTCCAACTCGGCACCGTGATCACCATCCAACAACCTGCATGTAAGCAATCCTCTCAAGTACAAGACTTTCACGTGCCCCAACAAGAGCACACCAAATGGTTAAGATAGCGATGGATTGTGCGGTATTGCACAATACGCAAAAAAAAAAGTACAAGACTTTCACAGTATTATAGATATTGCCTACCTTTCCTTGAGAGATATATAGGACGGATATGAATGTAGTTATACGGTAAAGTGACCAATGAGCAGTACAAGTTACTCTAACTTGCATCGTTTCCTGGTTCCCTTGCCATTTTTGTACTGGTTGCATACAGTCATATTTAGGTTTCAAATTTCATATGCACATACTTGTATCTATCGACCATGCTTTTTTTTGTAAATTTGAAAAGTGCACTTGTGGACCGTATATGGTTATAGGGTTCAGATATATACCTAGGTTTAGAAAATTCAAGTCCTTTGACAACGGACAACTTCAATCGATTCTGTCACAATCCAACTGTACACACCAAAAGATTTGCGTCCATCGGACTCGGAAATTTCAACTGACGGTTTTGGAAAGTTGTAATGAATTGAATTTTAGCTGATTCATTGGGACTGGTCATCTCGGTTACTCAGTCTCCGGACCACGTCCACATCAACTCACATAAACTATACTTGTCCTCAGTTTGACCAGATGCTGTACTACCGCCCCAAGAGCTAAGTTAACAAGTAGGGCATCTCCATAACAGTCATCTCCTTGTGGTTCGCATCACAGCTCTTTTATAGTACCATTGAGAGAATATGTGAGGAGGAGGCCAAGGAGTTGTTTCTAAAACAAAGAAATTATTTTTGTTTTTTGACCCCAAACTATAGGAATTTCTCCCCACAGTGTTTTTTATAGATTTTCAAATAAAGTTTATGTACAAATAAAGCTAGGAAGGCTAAAAAAGGAAAATAGTGTCTAGGAATAAGTGCAACACATAGAACATTAACAGAGCAACAACATGCTAAAAAAATCAAGCACTGCCTATCTGAAGCATTGTACCCAGTCAGGCATATGGAGTCATGTGATAACCTTTTGGCTCAGAGAAGCAACCACTAGAGCTCATCTTTGAACATACGCCTGCAGGCATAAAGACTGGAACGATAGTGGGATTATAATAAATGATTTTTGTTAATACCTAGAGCCTACAAACAAATAAACGGTTTTGGGCCATGGTCCAAATATTTTAACTTAATATATACTGTTTCTGGAACTGTTTACTGGCCAAGAACGGGCTTCGGAGTCAAGAGCGCAATAGACCCGCAAAGGATCACGTGGCTAAATCATCCATTAAAGTAATACAATTGTGTTAAGTGTTGACTCTGAAGGTACTATACAAGCCAGGGCCACGAAAAGCTATGGACACTTTGAATGATTTGTTGAGTGCCTCGGTATATAGTTCTTGTGACCGAGATGACGAGCACAAGTAGTAGGCCTTGTTACATTGCCATGTTACTGCTGCTAGTGTGCAGCCCCCTTCTTTCACAGTCTGTCTTTTTTTTCGAATCCAATTGTTCCAATCTGACTAAATAGCAATTTATTGAAATCATTCGCGTCTCCTCCAACTCAGCACACTGTCCGCACCCCAACTTAAACTGGAAACCTCCAATAGTTTGTAAGCAAACGTCTTGAGAGCACGACTTCACTATAGTTCTGTGTACTTAAAACAACCTGCTCATTTTTCGAAGTGTGTCATGTGGTTTAACTTCTCCATTTCAAATTATAGTGCATATTCTAGATTTTATCATAAGTCAGATTTTGTGAAGTTTGCCGCGTCTCTATAAACTTGGTCAAAGTTTATATTTTTTTGACTTAAAAAATATTTGTTACTCCCTCTGTCCCAAAATAAGTGTTTCAACTTTGTATTAACTTTAGTAAAGTGTTGTACTATAGTTGAGATACTTATTTTGGGACGGAGGGAGTATATGAGAGCAGTTTCATAGTCTATAATTAAATGTATTATATCTATTAAGATTTTAGTATGTCAGGTGGAGTGAAGTTTACCTCACCACTGAAGAGATCCGTGCAGATTAAGAAAAAAAGCAGGTTGCTCGACATATGAAGATATATATGTCACTATCTTATTTTGTTCTTTGGATCTATTTGCAGGCAACTATCTTCGTCCAGATAACTGTCGCCGTAAATGAACCGTCAACTGAAGTTCAAACAAAACTGTGCATACTTTTGCTTCCTTGGGTTAATTAGAGTATTATGATATATGTTATTCAGTTTCCCAAGAAGTAAAATGAAGTTGGAAAACTTGTAACACAACATTTTGACCAGTTTGTTGGGAGTAAGCTCAAAACTAGGATGCCCAGCTAAAAGTGATCAATGTTGGGTCATCGGAAAGTTTAACGTTTCCTTCTAGGTGCATTCTGACAGAATTACAGCTTGAATTTGTAATATATAGATGATTCCAAGAGAGTGATTTCGAAAATGCCATCTAGCTGCCTTGTATCGTTCAGCCGTGTACTCTGTCTGGTTGTTGCTTTATATATAAAGCCGTGCGAAAGCCTGATTCAGAGATACAACAAATGCTTTCACAAAACTGCACATGGTTTAGACTAAATTTTATTCAAGTCAGTTGCCAAACTCAACAGATCAAGAAATTTGTAGACCTGCGAAATGCAAAATTGGTGCTTAAATAATAAATAGCAGTGACTTGGAGCAGGAGGCAATATTTATGTGACTATGTTGTGAGCCACACATGATTGCAACACATGCTTGATATCATACATTAGTGCAACAACTGGTTTTGAAAAGTTCCACTGAACTTATATGCTTAATGGTTTTGATACTTCTAAGTCGACTGAGAATTTCATAAGTCTCAGTCGGTTTAGAAAAGTGTAACTCCTTATAGTCTGAGTCATATGCATAAACACTAAACATGGAAAAGAAGTTCCTTGACGAGATCGCATCACCGTTAGTGAACTCCACGGTTCACCGCACAGCTGTGGAGGGCATCCATGCTTCATCCGCCTTTTTTCTCCATGTCCCAGTAGATGGTCTGCCCAAGTCAATTTGTGTCATTTTTCTCTTGCTTCCCTCTATAACCGGCATCGATGTAGCCGCCTCAGATTTTTTTAATGGTAATGTATTAATACCAACACGATTCCAATTACACCTAGCTCTGCAATGACACAGTATCAAGACTTAGTCGAGACATAGACAATCAAAAAGATAAAGAAGAGGCAGAAGAAGAAGAAACAACGATATCCGACCGAACCAACGAATTGCAACAGACCAGCAGCAACGCACATAGTTCTGCTTGCTTTGTTTCTCTAAACATTTACGTCACTACTTGTACGGGACAACAGGCATGTGTACGCACTGATTGATTCACCTTAGAAAAACTGCACATGATTTAGACTTGTTCAACTTTGCCACAAATAACACATTAATTTGAACATAGTGTGGTGTGTGAGATACTGATTCAACGGATGCTTCTCAAAGAAAATGCGCATGACTTTGACTCTATTGATGACTGGTCATTTCAATCATTCGTGTCGCAGGCTCAACTACACACACCCATGAATTTCAACGGTTGGTTTTGGAATATTGCGTAGGGTTTGGATTTTACTTGATTCGCTTTGGTCATCTTGTTTGGTCAGTCTCCAAACCAAATCCACATCAATGGACGCGTTCAACAAGTAGAGCATCTCTCAGTGCTCCGTGTCTTTGTGGTCAGCTTTTTGGAAGCGTTGACGAGAGTATATATGAGGAGGCCAGGGGGTTATTTCTGAAACAAACAATAAATTGGTTTTCTTGATCCAGTGTCCTAAACAAACAAGAACCATAAGTATTTTATTTCTACAATAATTTATCAGCCCACGGTTCAGGCCAATGGTCTAAATATTTTGACTCGATATATACGTTTTCCAGAAAAGAGAAATATAGAAATGATTTTGGCCAAGAACATTTTTACGAGGCAAATGACGGCATGCTGTTAAGTATTTGGAGGAAGCAAAGTGAGAGTATTTGCACGTGAAGATATTGCTCGGAAGTATTACGAGACCAGGCTCCTAACCACCTTTTTAGGAGATTATTTGCCGAGATACAGAGATTATGGACATAGCCTGTTAACGTGGCAATTGACGCACCCTAGTCCAATAGTGACGCCTGGATGCCGGCATGTAGTGCCGACTCCATGTGACTAAGTCATCCACAAATGCCGGACTACATTATCGGGGGCGAGAGCTCCACAAAGGACCATGTGGCTTAGGGCCTGTTCGGCCGCTCTCCGCGGAGCGGAGCCGGCGGAGCGCCCTTTTAGCAGCTCTGCGTATTATACCTAGCAAGCCACTCCGCTCCGGCGCGGAGCCGCCGAGCGGAGGGAGTCCGAACGCGGCCTTAGTCATCCATAATAGTTTGACTTCTGGGTAAGAGTTGATCTGATGCTACTATATAAGCCAAGACCGACACCTTGAATCCCTCATTGAGTGCCTCAGCATACTTCTTTTGAGCTCTGATTTTGAAGATGTCGAAGAGCAGGAGGCAATCTTCTATCGCTGTGCTCCTGCTGCTAGTACTCCTCCAACTCATCGGTGCTCTCGCTCGACCTGCATGTAAGCAAGCCTCTCTCTTTTTTTTTGAGAATAACTTCTGATATATTCATCAACTCTCAAGGTAGTATAAAAACACTAGAAGTAAAAAGTACATTCAAGGTAGTACAAAGAACACTAGAAGTAAAAAATACATCTAGGTCCGTAGACCACCTAGCGACGACTACTAGGACTGGAGTGAGCCGAGGGCACGCCGCCATCTTTGTCCCTCCGTCATCGGAGTCGGGCAAACCTTGTTGTAGTAGACAGTCGGGAAGTCGTCGTGCTAAGGCCCCATAGGACGAGCGCACCAGAAAAAACATCCGCCTCCGATGAAGATAAGCATAGATCAGAAGAATGGAACCTATAGACACACGAACATAGACGAACGAAGACAAGATCCACGTGAATCCACCGAAGACAAAGGCCGACCGAATCCCGCAAGATCCGCCAGAGACAATCCTCCACATGCCCTCCGACGAAGCTAGAAACACCACCGGGATGGGGACAAGGCGGGACGAACCTTATTCCATCTGCAGAGAGTCGCCGCCGCCTCGACTCTCTGAGCAGGATACAAACCCTAACAAAACTCAAAAGAGTATGAAAAAATGGAGCCCTCCCGCCGGCAAGGCCGGGATCCACCACGTCTTCATGGCCCTAAGACCACAGAAGACGAGGTAGACCGACGGCCATGGGCGGATTTGGGCCCCAGGCAGCCCAGGCCATTGCCTGGGCCGTGGGAAAAATTGTCGGCCTATATTTCTAAAAAAAAAGTTTGGCCTGGGGCGCAGCCCAGTACCAAGCCCAGGCCAACTGGCCCAGCCGCCCAGGCCAACTCACACGCAGGCCGCAGCGTCTCGCATCGCAACCAGGCACATCCAGCGCTCTGCCCCCGACCTGAGTACCTGACGAACCCTAAGCCATCGCCGGTCGCCGCCCGACGCCCGCCGTCGCCGGTCGCCACCAATCGTCGAGGTCCAGCTCCGTGCACCCCGGATCTCCCTTTCCAGCACCCCCCGGATCTCCCCCTTCCAGCGCCCACCCCCTCCCCCCGGCTGCGCCGCTGTGGCCTGTGGCCTGCGGCTGCTGTCCTGTTCGTCGTGTCCGGCGACGCGGCGAGGGCGCAAGGCGGAGAACCCGGCTAGGGCGCGAGTGGTGCGAGGCTGCAGCCTGCAGGCAGCTCGGCGTCCAGCGAGGTAGTCACTTTCTCTCCTGACTGTTTTCTCTGTTTCTTAGTACAGTTTTGATGGCTTGATGCCCTGTTTTTGTTTATAGATGCCATCTATTGTTTATAGATGCCATCTTAGTACGGCGAACCCGATTTCAAGGTTATCGCACACGTAAAGGTGTTTTGACTCGTCCTACACGTAAGTTTTCACATTTTGCATCTATTGTTAATTAGTTTTGCCCGCTATATTATGCACTGATTCGCATTTCAAAATTGATGATTGAAGGTTTAGCGATGTCTGCTATTGAAGATGTACTCATGGGAGGCTCGGATCAACCAATCATTTGATTTGGTATCAATCTTCTGTATCATTTATCTATGCCACATATTGTCTTTTGATTTGTCTTGCTTTATTAGTTGACCCATTATGGAACAAATGCTGCCATTGAATATCATGTTTGGTTTCTTATTAGTTATGCAAAACATAGATTGATTCTTGTATGCCTTGAAATTGAAGTTTTTTCTGGGTAGTTTTTAGCCATTAGTTGTTCGCCTGGGGCGTCAATAATTCCTGGGTCCGCCACTGCCGACGGTGACCCGGTGGGAGGCACGAGAAACCCTAGCCAAAGGTCCTCTTTCTTTCTTTCTGTGGAAGAAAGAAAACGGGCGGCATGTAAGCAAGCCTGTCAGGTGCACGACACAGCTGAGATTGTAGTGTTTTGTCAAAAAAGTTGTAAGTTTTTAGGAATCCTAAGAGGTAGTTTTTCTTTATTTACTTTTTTATGAGAATCTTTAAAACCTTTACTTCTACGGGACACTAGTCACACTACGCATGTGTGACGCGTTGGTTCACCTTTGGAAAATACCACATGGTTCAGACTCCTGTTCAAGTCGTCACCAGTAACCTCAGCCACAAGATAACACGTTAATTTCAACATGACGTGCTGTGTCAGGTAAACCAATTCAACGGATGTTCTTGGAAATTTTCATGTGACTCGGTCAGTGACGACTGGTCATGTCCGTATCATCCCTGTGGCAATCTCTACTAATTTTGTGTTTACCGGGCAGGGAAATTTTAGGCAGTTAGATTGAAAAGTTGTACATGAATTTTAGGCATCTTAATTGTATGACTTTAATACACTCATGTGTAATGTTGATATGTATCAATATTACCGAGCCATTTTACTTTGTGTGGTGTATAGTTTCACCATCAGTCGACTCTCCTGGGTAAATATTATGTACTTTGCTATTTTGTCAAGCTATTATTAAAGGTGAATCCTTATCGAGTATATAGTCTTTTTTTGCAAGCTAATGGTTATATATGTTGTGTACACGCAAAAAAAATATGTTGTGTAAATGTGACACTTTGAGTCAATCAAACTCCATTTATATTTACCCAAATAACTAATCCTCAAGCTTGCATTCAGGAGGATACAAAGCTTGCCATTATGAACTGTGAGCTGATCTGTCTAGAAGTTGTAGATCTGTACTGGTTAAATCATATTGTAGTAGACGTGAATAATTTGTAGGTTATTTGTGAAATTACAATTGGGTAATTCTGAAATTACAATGATATGTTAAAACTAAGTTTAGACCGAGTGTAATTCAACTCTAGGGCTATGTAGGCGTAATCAAGATCAAAATTTAACTAAAATGGGACCATATCAGACATATGGCATTAGCCATTTCAATGGTGCCCAAGGAACATATTTGAACTGTGCCGAGTTTGCTGAAAAGCCAGCCGTAAACCTACTTAATATCGAATATGGTATCTTTTTCGTGGGGATAAATGAAAATATGAGGTAGAAGCTTTCCGTTGGAACTTGAGTTTTTACGAAAGATCCAAAAAAAGGTTCCTGTGTCATAGCTTCTCCAAACAGTTGTCTGATCCAATAATACAAATGAATAAGTTTTGGGTATTGGTAGTAATTTTCTATTCATATTTATAAATTTGTTATTTTAGGTATGAAACTCTTTTAGTAAATTTAAATAGTACCCCATTCATTTCAATACACGGTGCATATAGAATTTCTCAAACTTGTAAAGTTTGGTCTAGCCAACTTGCTCAAACTTTAGAAAGTTTGACTAAGAACACAATCTATATGCACTATATTTGGCATGGTGTAATGCATTATATATGTTGAGATTTGAAATCTTTTGTTAGGTGGAGTATAGTTTACCTCACCGCTGAAGAGATCAACGTTGATAACTGGTGAAGTACACATATATGTCATTGTCTTAATCTGTTCTTTCCAATCTATGTGCAGTCAACTATCTTCGTCGGGACAATTGTCGCCGTAAATAAACCGTGAACTGAAGTACGGAAAACGTGTGCATGCTTGATTTGTTGGGTTAGGTACATAATCATCATATAGATTGTTCGATTTCCCAAGAAATGAGCGAAGTTGGAAAAAGTGTACCACTGGGAATGAAGGTTTGGCCAGCTCTCTGGGAGTAACTTCAAGATCACCAAGATTATGTAATCATATTGTTGGCTCATTGAAAAGTTTAATGTCGCCTTCTACATGCATTTTGACATAACTGTTGCTAAAATTTTGAATATTTCAATATAATCACAATGATTCTAGACGAGTGATTTTCTGAAATGCGCAATTTTTTAGATACTTTATTTACAATGCAAGGCAGGAGCTCTAGAGATTTCATGAAGATAGAAAAAGGCAAAAGAAAAAAATACATAGTGGTCCCGTTTATAATTAAAACTAGGCCGAAAATCATGGCCAAGGAAAAAAGACCACCACCCCACATGCTGCCAAACAGACCACCACCTCCTAACACAACCTCTACCCCATAGTGATTTTGCACGATGTCTTCATGGAAAATTGCTTAGAGGAGCCGTCATCACTGACACCAACCCCCATTGACCACAAAGCTTCCACCCAACCCTGCTCAAGATCACCCCACCAAACCTCGTGTAAAAATCCGGTCATACCAAAAGCCAGCACCACTGCTTCGGCTCCAACCGGGCACGACCAGTGATGAGGGAAGTACTCTTTGCCAATGCCTCCAAGGAGAGGAAGGATGCCCAGGACAACTCTCATCACTGACAACAACCGCCATTGAACCCAAATCTCTCTCTGACAGCCTAGTATGTCGTCACCTCCACAAGCCCCTAGGAGTGACCTTTGCGAGGGGTAACCCCTAATTAGTGATTTCGGAGTTCTACCACACAGATGACTAGACAGAGCGATGTTAAAAGGCTGGTCCTTTTTACAAAGCAATGTATTACAACCCGGTTTTGGGAACCTTCTATAATTTTACCGACTATTCTATTTTCTTTACATGTTTATTTGTTATTTAAATCAAAATTTAAGAATTGTTCAGTTTTTTCAGAAATGTGAACATATTCATAAATTCTTTGTAAATTTAGATAGATATTCACAAATTTTAAAAGTTTTTCCTTTTGAAAATAATACAAATTTGAAAGCATGTTTGCATTTTCAATAAATGTTCCAAATTTGAAACAAATATTACGTTAATGATTGCAAATTTGATTGTGTTTTAAAAATTGTTTGCAAATTTGAAACAAATATTACGTTAAAAATGTTACCGAATTCAAAAAAGTGTTCACATTTCCAGAAAAATGTTAGCAATGGTAAAATGTTCTCTTTTTTTAAAAATGTTTAATTTTATAACGAAAATGATCGCAAATCTAGAAAAATGATTGCATTTTAAAAAATGTATGTTTCTTCAAGGAAAAGGAACATAAAAACAAATACAGTAAAAACTGGCAAGTAACCGGAGGAGCTCACGCAGAACCCCTCTTGGGCCGGAACAACAAACGTGTTTGCTCGTTCGTTGCTTCGCCCAATCGCAATCTAGCTTCCTTCGCTCGGTCAAACGTCGCCACGTCAGCTATTTATCGGTCAACTATCTGACCGTTGACTTTTCCAACATAGATTTGAAAAAAGGTCACTGATTTTGAAAAAAACATTGAACTTGAAATAATTCATCGAATTTGAAAAGAAGTTCATCAATTTTTCAAAAATTCATCGAATTTGAAAAGAAAAATAGGACATATCGAGCTCCCGAAATTTTCGGAACGAAAATTAATCAACATTCTAGCAAAACATAGGAACTCATAAGTACCCTACAAAACCCCCGCTCGAGGGGATAACCTAGAAGTACAACATTTGCATTGATATCATTATAACAACAGTACAACACTGTGCCACACTCAATGCAAGAGACTCAGCTTTTCATGTTTGGATTGCAAGAATAGTAACCATATGAATTATCTAAAACTAATCTTTTTTTAGTTCAATCTCCGAAATTTTACTTTGTTTGTATGATAAACATGACATACATCAGTCCTTCTAAAAAATCATGTGTTTTTCATGTTGTGCAACCAAACAATCTACTGTATCAGGGCGCGCCAGGGTTGGGGGGGGGGGGGTGGTCGACGGTTCGTCCAAGTGAACATGCGATCAGATAGAGGCAACTCGATCGAGGATAAAGCATCGATCATGGCGTTGAAATGCATAGCAAGGCCAGCACATAAGTTATTGTTCTTCTTTTCCTCGGGGTAGCGGATAAGATTAAAATCCCCTAGCACAAGCCAGGAACCCGATATCGTATCGGAGAGTGCCACCATCAACGAAATCTTGCGTAAAAGTGTGATTAGACGGGGCATAGATGTTGGGTATCGAGGAGACAACGGGGGATGTCAAGGCAATCGAGATAGTCAGAGCATAGCACCCGGGGCAATAAGAGGTTAGAGAGAAGGCGCCCTGGTCCCAAGCGGTATAGTGGATATAATACATGACTTTTGTTAATACCTAGAAACTAGAAACAAAGAAATGGTTTTGGACCGTGGTCCAAATATTTTGGCTTGATCTATACTTTTTCTGAAACTATTTACTGGCCAAGAATTGGGCTGGATTGTCAACAACGCAAGAGCCTCCGCAGAGGATCACGTCACTAAATCATCCATAAAAGTAATACAATTGTTATGTTGACTTTGAAGGTACTATACAAGGCAGGGCCATGAAAATCTATGGACGCTCTGAATGCTTTGTCATGTACCTCAGTATATAGTTCTTGTGACTGAGAAGACGACCACAAGCAGCGGGCCTTGTTATATCGCTATGTTGCTGCTGCTAATGAACAGCCCCCTTCGTCCACAGTCTGTCTTTCCGTTCGAATCCAATTGTTACAATCTGACTAAATAGCAATTCATTGAAACAATTCGGGTCTCGTCCAACTCATCACCGCGTCCCCACCCCCACTTAACTCCAATAGTTTGTAAGCAAATCACTTGAGCGCATAACTTTACCGTAGTTTTGTGTACTCAAAACAACCTGCCCATTTTTCAAAAAGGGTCATGTAGTTTAACTTGTTCATTTCAAACTATAGTGCATATTCCAGATTTTATCATAAGTCATATTTTGTATAGTTTGCCGAGTCTCTAAAAACTTGGTCACGGTTTATAAATTTTAACTTAAAACAAAATCTATTATATGGTAACAGTTTCATAGCCTATAGTTAAATGTATTATATGTATTAAGATTTAAATATGTCAGGTGGAGTGAAGTTTACCTCACCACTAAAGAGATCAGTGCAGATTTAAAAAAAAGCAGGGTGATTGACATACGCAAATATATATGTCACTATGTTATTCTGTTCTTTGGATCTATTTGCAGTCAACTGTCTTCGTCCAGATAACTGTCGCCATAAATGAACCATGAACTGAAGTTCGGAAAAAAAGTGTGCATACTTTCTTCTTAGAGTTAATTAGAGTATTATGATATATGTTATTCAGTTTCCCAAGAAGTAGAATGTAGTTGGAAAAACTTGTACCGATGTTACCAGTTTGCTGGGAGTAGATCAAAACTAGGATGCGCAGCTAAAAGTGATCAATGTTGGGTCATCAGAAAGTGTAATGTATCCTTCTAGGTGCATTTTGACATAATTATAGCTAGAATTTGTAATATATCAATGATTCCAAGCGAGTGACTTCCAAAATGCCTTCTAGGTGCCTTGTATCGTTCAGCCGTGTACTCTGTCTGATTGTTAATTTATATATAAAGTCGGGCGAAAACCTGATATAGAGATACAACAATTGCTTCCCCAAAAACTGCACTTGGTTTAGACTAAATTTTATTCAAGGCAGTTGCCAAATTCAACAGATCAAGAAATTTGTAGACCTGCGAAATGCAAAATAGGTGCTTAAATAATAAATAGCAGTGACTTAGAGCGAGGCGATCGGGAGAGGGAGAGACAAATTGTTAAAGAGACGACCAGGAGATTGTCCTAAACACCCCATCTTAGGAACCGACATCAATGTAGCCGTCTCCATTTTTCTAAAGGGGTAATATATTAATACCAACATGATGCCAATTACACCTGGCTCTCCAATGACACAATATCAAGACTTAGTCGAGACTTAGACAGTCAAAAAGAAGGAAAATTTTAGCATGGTCCCTCTTACCTCCCCTTTTCACATGAGTTGTAAGAGTACATAACAGATCTAAGCCATTGATTCACTACTAGGAAAAGGGCTATAGATAGGATTGACACTAATGGCGCACCAGGAAAGTAGTGCGCCACTACTATATACTAATGGCGCACCTGTTGGTGGTGCGCCATTAGTGTGGAGACAAAAGGTGCGCCACTAGTGATAATTTTTTTTTCATTTTTACATACATACTAATGGCGTATCCCACCGAAGTGCGCCATTACTAGTTCTAACTAGTAATGGCGCACCGGACAAGGAGTGCGCCAGTACTGATTTTCTTTTTATTCTTTTTTTTGCAAAACAATTAATGGCGCACCGTGTCACAGTGCGCCATTAGTATGTATATATATATATTCCACTACTACACGACTATCTCGGTTACGGTTATCTCGCGGGGCAGGTAGTCCACGGATTTTCTGGATGCGTAAGGTGCATGGATGACACAACGTATCGCCAGCTAGATAGAGATCCCGGATCTTCGAAAACCGTGTTCATGGGACATCGACGTCCCCCTCACCGCCGACGATCAACCGCACCCTCCCCCGCTCCACCGGCCGCCGCCGCCGACCCCCGGCCCGCACCCTCCCCCACTCCACCGTCGCCGATGACCCACCGCACCCTCCACTCCACCTTTTTCATATTCATAAATATTTTCAAATAACAAATTTGAACATATTTTTTAAAAAAATATTACTGTTTTTATAAAAAAATATTACTGTTATGATTTAAACAAATTTGAACATATTTAAACACAAATAAATATCAAACATCATTTTAAATGCACTACTACACGACTATCTCGGTTACGGTTATCTCGCAGGGCAGGTAGTCCACGGATTTTCTGGATGCGTAAGGTGCATGGATGACACAACGTATCGCCAGCTAGATAGAGATCCCGGGTCTTCGAAAACCGTGTTCATGGGACATCGACGTCCCCCTCGCCGCCGACGATCAACCGCACCCTCCCCGCTCCACCGCCGCCGACGATCAACCGCACCCTCCCCCGCTCCACCGGCCACCGCCGCCGACCCCCGGCCCGCACCCTCCCCACTCCACCGTCGCCGATGACCCACCGCACCCTCCACTCCACCTTTTTCATATTCATAAATATTTTCAAATACCAAATTTGAACATATTTTAAAAAAAAAATATTACTGTTTTTATAAAAAAATATTACTGTTATGATTTAAACAAGTTTGAACATATTTAAACACAAATAAATATCAAACAACATTTTAAATGCATAAAAATAAAAATTGGGAAGCCTGGGAATCGAACCTAGGACCTCCAGTGCGTGTGCTGCATGCTGACCAATCAGACCTAGGGTAGGTTCTGATATAGATTGGGTTAGGTGGAATATAACCTGAGAGCTCGAACTGTAATAAAAAAACATTCTAATGGCGCACCGCTGCTGGGTGCGCTATTAGTAAGTTTCCCCCCACTCCACCTATTCCCCTCCCTCCCTTCCTCCCCACTCGACCTAATTTGCCCCCTCCGCCCCAACCGTACGCCGCCGCCGCGCCTGCACGCCCCCTCCGTCCCCTCCGACCCCTGCCGCCGCCGCCCCGACCCCCGCCCCCACGCCCCCATGCCCCCCACCACTGCAGCTCCCTCGCGCCGCCGCCCCCACGCCCCCGCGCCCCCACCACTGCAGCTCCCCCACGCCGCCGCCCCCACGCCCCCACGCCCCCACCACTGTAGCTCCCCCGCGCCGCCGCCCCCGCGCCCCCGCGCCCGAGCCGGAGGAGGAGGACCAGGAGGAGGACGAGGAGGAGGAGGAGACGACGACCGCCAGCTCAGCCAGGCCACGCGACGCCGCCGTCCGCGCGCTGCTCTGCCCTACCTCAGCTCAGCCAGGCCGGCGCCATGTACTCCCTTGACTGCAGGTGAGCCCCTCCCCTCCACTTCCTTCTTCTTCTTCTTCCTCTTGCCCTCAACCTCTGCTCTGAGTCTCGACCGCTGTGCAGGGCCCGTCCATCTCCGGCGAGCTCACCACACCGCGCGAGCTCGACGACCGCTGTGCAGGGCACCACCACGCAGGTGACAGTTAGGTACAGTTACAGAAAATGGCTTGTAATAGGGTTAGGGTTTGGGAGTGGAGACCATGGCCATGCCTTGTAAATTGTTGTTGATTCTCAAGTAAATTTTTCTGTTAGGTACAGTTACAGAAAAATTCACACGGAAAGGTTGTGTCATGCATCACAGGATTTGTAGGAGTTCTTGGAGCCACAAAAATAACTTTAGAACCCAAAGAGGCCTCAGACCAGCATCATAGGCAATAAGATCAGGCAACATCTGTTCTTATTAGTTTAATAGAAGAGAGAGGGATGGAAAAATAGGCAAGAAAGCAGAATATAGCCAAGACAAGTAGCATCTATTCTTAAGCAGAGTATAAGGATAGCATAGAAGAAATAGACAGGGTAGCACCCAACTAAACATCTGCTTCTGCAGAACACTGCACTCCACTTACACATGGTATTTTTCTGCAAATAGGACACCACACCCACAAGCACTTGGGCTAGTATCATTAGCAGTGTTGTTGTAAGTATATATAACAACAGTAACATGTAACAACAAGTATAAGTAGCTATTACCCAAAGGTCAGCCAGACCAATGGGAATAGACAGAATTAAGTAACCAACTCCAGGAACTAGAGTAGCATATTCAGTTAACTGAATCCAAACACCCTTTTTATCCTTCAGTTTATGTTGTACTATAGTCAAGATGATCTGATTGTCTGTAGTTCTCATCTCACAGCCATTCTGAAGCACTCGAACCGCAATGTCTTGAAATATCCCACCACAATTTGTTTAAAAAAATGTTTGTTTGCACCTCATCTACTGCTTGCTTCATATTAAGCCTGAACCATCACACCTGCTTAGCATATGATGGGGTCCAAAATCTGTATAACAGTTTAATTTTTTTCGCATGGAAAGGTTCACCCAAATTGCCATTAAGAGAAACCAGAGCTCGCTACAAAGTCTCGAATACTAATCTTTATAACTATGTGCTTTCTTTTCTATATTTTCTGACAGGTGGCACATATGTTTCTGATGCCATATTTGTTGGTTTTTTCTGGAGGGTGATGATGTCATGTCTCTACCGTAGATTAAAATAAATGGAAGTTTAAAAATATGAGAGAAGTTGTCTTGACTAATTACATGTTTATGCAAAAAAGAATAGCAGGGATATTTTACAACTCCTGTGTGTGTAGTTGCTTGTTTTTACTGTAGTTGTGGCTGCTTTCTTCTTGTATCATAAAAATATCCCTGCTGCTGTATTTGTGATCATGATGTACTTGTGATGATGCTACTTGTGATCTTCTGAAATGACCCATTGGAGACTTCATTACGCGGGGATAATGATTTTGCAGGTACCTCGAGAGGCCCTTGAGTTTGCCGGAATGTCGATTAACTTCCATTCCGGCAAATTTGGGTACTCCATATGTCCTATTTTCAGCAAAGGTCAGGCTGAAATTTTCTGTGAATTTTAGCATGACTTTGCTAAAAATAGGACATATGGGGTGCTTCCGACTAATGCCTGTTATCATGCATGTTTTATGATCTGTTGTAAGGGTACTAATTGGTCTCTTCTGCTGCTTATCAGAGATGGCGGGAAGCAGCCACCGTCGCTCTGCGACACCGCAGTACGAGTTGGATGCTTCCGAGTTCTTCATTATTATACTTGGGACTTCAGTATCATCCATGACGCAGGTATATAAAACGAGAGATCTCCCCTTCACCCATCTCATTATGATATCTGTTGTTTGCTACATCACTCATTGTCCCAAACTGCAGAGGCTGCCTGACAGTTTTATGAATATGCTGATGGGTGAAGATCCGCCAAATAATGTGAAGCTGCGACAGGCCGGCAGCGGGTTTCGCAGGCAGTGGGATGTGGAATTGGTGATCAAGGAGGGCCACATGTACTTGTCTCGTGGGTGGGAGAAGTTCTACCGTGCCTACGACCTACGGCTGGGGTACTTCCTTCTCTTCAGGTACGACGACGACGCCACCATGCTCATCATGAAGGTGTTCAACGCGACTATGTGTCGCATGCGCTACGCTGACGATGATGATGCTGGTACGTTCTGCCTCTTCTTATTCCTCTACATTTGGCTTTGTCTCACATCGATTGTTAATGGTCATTGTTGCATTTGGACAGGTAATGGGAGCAGCAGCAGCGACACTGGCTACAGCCAAAGCAGCAGCGACTATGGCTGTAGCGAAAGCAGTAGCGATTCTGGCTGTAGCGAAAGCAGCAGCGATTCTGGCAGCAGCATAGACAACAAGAAGGATGATCCGGACTGGAGTGCGGGAGAAGAGGAGCAGAGTGGGGATGAGGAGCTGCAGGATGACGATGGGCATCAGGCTGACCAAGGGCAAGAGATGGTGGTGGCTGACCATGGGCAAGAGATGGTGGTGGCTGACCATGGGCAAGAGATGGAGGTGGCTGAGGATGACCTAGCAATGGTCGTGCCTGAAGGTGGCCTCGCGATGGTGGTGGTGCCTGACAATGACCACGCACCGGTGGTGGCACCGGCGATCCCATAGCTGGGCGACATGACCACACGAATTGAGGTAGAAGACTACATCCCACTGCCTCCACCGCCTCGCCGCTCTTGGCGCATCAGGCTGAGGAAGGAGAAGGAGAAGAACAATGCATGAGAACTGAACTTTGTCAGGTATGTCAGATCTCCAAAATGATATATATATATATATATATATATATATATATATATATATATATATACTTAGTTACCTATGTTATCTCTAATATGTCTAGTTTCCTATAAGTTAGCTTCATTTTAACTAAGTTGGCTCTAATATGCTAACTTAGAGCTTATATGCTTACTTTCCTATAGGTTAGCTCCAAAATAACTTATGTTAGCACAAAATGATCAAGTTTACATAATAAGCTTATAGTCTTTTTCTTATTCTTCTTCTTTTCCAAAATGACATATGTTAGCTTCATTTTACCTAAGTTGGCTCTAATATACTAACTTAGAGCTTATATGCTTAGTTTCCTATAGGTTAGCTCCAAAATAACTTATGTTAGCACAAAATAATCAAGTTTACATAATAAGCTTATAGTCTTCTTCTTATTCTTCTTCTTTTCCAAAATTCTTCTTATTCTTCTTCTAGTGTTGTTCTTCTTCTTTTTCTTCTTCTAACTTCTTGTTTATCATTTTGTAGATTTGATTTAATTCATGGAAGCTTGCATGGATGGAGTGCTTCTTTTTCATTTGTGTTTTTATTTTATATCAATGTGAAACTTTTGTGAATTGATGGATAACGGTGTTGGATGAACAATGTGAAACTTTTGTAATATGTAACGATGGAACTATGTGTTGGCTATGTATGTATATATGATGGAACTTGTGTGTTGGCTATGTATGTATATATGATGGAACTTGTGTGTTGGCTATGATTGTTATATGGATGCTTGTTGTATATATATATATGTGTTGGATATCTCATAGGTGAAATAGTGACCTGAGATTAAGAAAAAAATTAAAAAAATTGTTACTAATGGCGCACTACCATGTGGTGCGCCATTAGTATAGCAGACACTAGTGGCGCACCGTGGGCAAAACTAATGGCGCACTGCCTGGTGCGCCATTAGCATACCAGATACTAATGGCGCACCAGTGGTGCGCCATTAGTAAAAAAAATTAGTGGCGTGATACTAATGGCGCACCGGTGGTATGCCATTAGTAGGCAAAACCGATGCACCATTAGTAGGCCTTTTCCTAGTAGTGATTTGATTATGTAGTGATGTGATTAACTCTTACCTTCTTACCTCCCATGTGAAAAGAGGAGATAAGAGGGAGCATGTTAAAATTACTCAAGAAAGATAAAGAAGAGGCACAAGAAGAAACAAAGATATCTGACACAACCAACGACTTGCAACAGACCAGCAGCAACACACTAGTTCTGCTTGCTTTGTTTCTCTAAACATTTACATCAATATTTGTACGGGACAACAGGCATGTGTACACAATGACTGATTCACCTTAGAAAAACTGCACATGATTTAGACTTGTTCTACGTCAGCCACAAATAACACATAAATTTCAACATAGTGTGGTGTGTAAGAGACTGATTCAACGGATGCTTCTGAAAAAAATGCGCATGACTTTGACTTTATTGACGACTGGTCATTTTGATCATTCGTGTCGCAAGCTCAACTACACACACCCATGAATTTCAACGGTTGGTTTTGGAAAATTGCGTAGGATTTGGATTTTACTTGATTCGCTTTGGTCAGTCTCCAAACCACATCCACATCAATGAAAACGTTCAATAATTAGAGCATTTCTGCGTGCTCCCTGTCTTTGTGATCAGCTTTTTGGAAGCGTCAACGATAGAATATATGAGGATGCCCGGGGGTTATTTCTGAAACAAACAATGAATTGGTTTTCTTGATCCAAGGACCCAAACAAACAAGAACCATAAGTATTTATTTCTACAATACTTTATTGGCTCATGGTTCGGACCAATGGTCTAAATAGTTTCACTTGATAGTTGATATATACGTTTTTTAGAAAAGAGAAATCATACAAATGATTTTATGGCCAAGAACATTTTTACGAGGTAAATAAAGGCATGCAGTCAAGTTATTAAAGTGAGAGTATTTGCACGTGAATATATTGCTCAAAAGTATTACAAGACCAGGCTCCTAACCACCTTTTAAAGAGATTATTTGCCGACATACAAAGATTGTGGCCATAGCCTGCTAAAGTGGAACTGATCCACCCTAGTCCAATCGTGCTCCGAAGTGACTCCCGGACGCCGGCATGGATTGCCGAGTCAGAGACGAATGTGTTTGTTTGGGTAGCCGGAGTCATCACGAGAGGTGAGTACACCACAGCACCGACACCGTGCGGTGATGAAACCATAAGTATATGCTTTGAAGGGTGATGGCGCTTAGGGGTTACAGTGTAGGGAGAAAGCGCCTCCGCAAAAGGACCATGTGGCTAAATCAACCATAAATGCCGGACTACATTGCCAGGAGCGAGGGCTCCACAAAGGACCACGAGGCGTGGCATCCATGATCATTGGACTTCTGTGTAAAAGTTAATCTGATGCTACTATTTAAGCAAAGACCGACACCTTGAATCCCTCATTGAGTGCCTCAGCATATACTTCTTTTGAGCTCTGATTTTGAAGATGTCGACAAGCAGAAAGCAATGTTCTATCGCGGTGTTGCTGCTGCTAGTGCTCGTCCAACTCATCGGTGCTCTCGCTCGACCTCCATGTAAGCAAGCCTCTTAAGTGCACGACTTTTCTACAACTCTTTGTAATGTAGATATTGAGTTACAGAACCATGTTTCGTTGTGTAGCTACATAGTTACAAGGGTCAGTCCACTCACCTCAGTAGATATTATTAACCTTGCTAATGTGAAGCTACATCATCTAGGCATCCTCTCTATGTATGCTTTGAGTAATTAAAAAGTCCTTTCGCCGAGAAAGCCACTCTCTCAACTAGCATCCAGGAGGGTATCAGAACTTGAGATTTTGAACCGTGAGCTGATCTGCCTTGCAGATTTAAATCTGTACCAGCCAAAGTAGTATATGTACCTCGCAGATTTCACACATTCCTGTTTAGGCTTGGTGGTGGCCTGCTGCACTTGCTGTGCTGCGCCCACACCACCTTCATGTAATATGACTACTGTCATCCGGGTTTTTGCCCCGTTTTGAATGCATAAGGTAGATCATGATCTACCTTTTCCTTAAAAAAAAGTAGTATATGTAAACCCTGGCCCTTTCTAGGCGTATCAAGACCAAAATTCAGTTGAGACGGCACCATATCAAATAGAAGCAATTAGCCATTTCATGGATGCGCACAAAACATATTTAAATTGAGCTGAGTTTGCCGGAAAGTTGGCCGTGAACATACTTAAATATATAATATATCCTTCCAGTTTGAAAAAATAAAATAATATACTGAACTTACTTCAGTTCAAAAGTAAGTTCCAAAAAGGTCTTGTTTTCTTTGTTCAGCTTCTCCAGACAACTGTGAGATAAAAAAAACTATTACCTCACTACCGAGAAGATCAACGTAGATTTTTTTTAATATTTTCACAAGGTTGGTTGATCAACATAATTCAGATATATGTGACCAGTTGTCTTACTACTCTTTTCACTTGGATCCATGTGCAGGCGATTATCTTCGTCCAGGAACCTGTCACTATAACAAACCATGAGGTGAAGCTGGAAAATTGTGTGGATGCTGCTTCGTTGGGTTATATTGCCTTATTGGATTATTCGGTTTCTTTATAGAAATATCCGTACTGTTCAGTTTGTTGGCAATCTAAAATATGTAAAGTTTAAAATCTCTCTAGGGTGCATTTTGACGGAATTCTGAATCCATTGTTAATTTTGGTGACCAGTATTTCCTAGTACAAACGTTTACGTCTATGGGACACTAATGCATGTGCGACACATTGATTTACCTTGGGAAAATTATATACTTCACATGATTTAAACTTTGTTTAGGTCTTCAGCAGCAACTACAAACGAACAACAACACACTAATTTCAACACGATGTGATGTATCAGATACCGAGTCAATGGATGCTATTGGAATATTGCATATGACTTGGACTTAGCTCTGTTCACTGACGATTGGTCTTTGCACCAGACTCGCAAATTTAATTGGTTGGTTTTGGCAAGTTCTACACGAATTTCACTTTATTTTATGCACTGAAGATTGGTCATCTCGGTTACTCGGTTTCCATATCGCATCCACATCAGCGACTGGCATAAACATAGTTAGTTTGACCAGCTGTTCCCCGCAAAAAAAAAAATTGACCAGCTGTTGTATTACCGCCTCAAGCGTTCGGCAATTGTAGCATCTCTAGGGGCATGTTTGGTTGCCTGCACCTCTTAGTTGGTTGTCCATCCCGGCACATCTTCGACTTCAGTGCACTAACGGAAATGCTTCGAGTTCGGCGTCCTTGTTGCTTCGGTCCCGGTGACTTGAATCTGTGTTGCCCTCCAGATCTTGGCTAGCTCGGGCCTCCGGTCACCGTCACATCACCCGCCCCCCAACCGCCCACCGCAGTGCCCCGTCTATAACTCCGCCGCTCCATTGGTTGTGCGTCCAGCATCGCCCGGTCCCTCTTCCATGGCGGGTGTGGCTCCTCTTCCTATGGTTGTGGTTCTGACCTATGCCTGAGTTCCTCTTCTCTGAGTCGTGCTCCGGCGGCTTGGGATTGCTCAGACTCTGGCCAGGGCGAAATCCATGCATACTATGTTTCCAGCGACGACACCCGTGGGTGTCATCCCTTCTTGGAGACACTCTCACGGCCGTTATTCGGGCCTATCTTCAAGCATCATGGGAAACCCTAGACCCGGTTATCTGGATCGGACGGCGACGGCGTCTCGGCGCCGTACTCCTTTGTGAAGGCGTTGTCTTAGTTGCTCACGGCGTCCTCAGTTCTGGATCTGGAAATGTTGGTTGTCGTGTTGTTGGTCGTCCTTGGTTACTTCTTAGGATGGCGAGTTTAGCTGTGTTTTTCTCTTGCTTGGGCCAAGCATCCCATGTCTCTGCTCCGGGCACCATGTTCACGGCTCTTGCATCTGTGTCATGTGTTGTACCTCGCCTTGTACTCGTTCTAACTTCTTCTGTCAATAGAATGATACGTAAGTTTTCCATATTCATGAGAAAATACCCTTATTTTTGAAGAAAAAAGAGAATCACAGTAAAAGATTGATGCGTATAACAATCAATGCAAATGCCGGGGGTACCCGCCTGCTTGAAGAAAATACATAAAGTTTGACGTCTCTTTAGTTGTATTTTGACAAAATCTGAAATTTTTCCATCTTTATTCTTGCATTTTGACAGTATCTGATTTTTGGTAGCCAGAATTTCCTAGACAAATTTACTTATAGGGTACACTACGCATCTGTGAAGCATCAGTTCATCTTGGGAAAACTGCACATGGTCTTAGACTTCCGTTGTAGTGGTCACTAATAACCCTAGCCACACGATAATTAAACATTAATTTCAACGTCATGTGGTGGTCAGGTAAACCAATTCAACAGACGCTCCTGGAATTTTTCACATGACTTGACGATCATTTCCATATCATATTCCTGTCGCAATCTCAACTACGTTCGTGTGTTTACTGGGCACGCAAATTCAAGCATTTAGTTTTGGAAAGTTGAACATGAATTGCATTTTATTTGATGCACCGGCGGCTGGTCATCCCGGTTACTCAGTCTCCGTAGCACATCCACATCAACTCACATAAATATACTTAGTTTGACCAGAAGTTGTGCTATGGCCTGAAGCATTCAACCACTCCTTGTGGTTGTCATATCAGCTTTCTTTTAGCATCGATGGGAGAATATGTGAGAAGACCAAGGAGTTGTTTCTGAAACGAACAAGAAACATTTTTGTTGATACCTAGAAACAAACCAAAGAAACAGTGTTCTGACCAAGAACAGTTTTACGAGGGCAAATAAAGGCATGTAGATAAGTTTATTTGAGGAATCACAAGGAGTGAGAGTATTCCCAACTGAATACAATGGTCAAAAGTGTAATAAGACAAGCATCATAACCTCCTTTTCTCAAGATCATTCATCATGATACAAAAGTTGTGGCCTTACCGTGTAAACACCGAGAGGGTACAAGAAAAGGAAACTTTTTTAGAAATAATGGTCCCATGCGAAGCCGTCATGAGGGAAACTACCATCTGCCAAAGTCATCGCACGGCCACCAATGTGTGGCACCGATGCACCCTATGTAGGCCAATCCTCCACTGGGTAGTGACGCAGGTCACAAACAAAAATCGCCCGGGAGCTGAACCTTGAGTGAACATGAGAAGAGAGGGGAAGGGAAAAGCATAGAGTTCCCCACGCGCCAATGGTGGCGGTGGCGATGGAACCAAATGTTGTCCTTTTAGAAGTACCAACTCTTACAGCTACAGTGTTGGGAGCGAGAGTCTCAGCAAAAGACCATGTGGCTGTCATCCATAGAAGTTTCTTTTGCAGAAAAAGTCATGCATAGAAGTTGGACTATTGTGATGAAAGTAGACCGAAGCTACTATATAAGCCAAGTACGATACCCGAATCCTCAGCTGAGTTTCTCAGTATATGGTCTATGTGAGCTTTGTTTGAGAAGATGTCAACAAGTAGGAGGCCTTGGTTTATCGTTGTGTTGCTGCTTCTAGGGCCAGTTCTTTTCGGCGATTCTCTCAGAATCGCCTCCCTCTCCAGCTTCTCCCAGAATCGTCACTCCATATTTTTTTTACAATCCTATCTAGTTAAGGTCTAATTAGTTAGGATTGTAAAAAACATATGGAGTGGTGATTCTGGGAGAAGCTGGGGAGGGGGGGGGGGGCGATTCTGGTAGAATCGCCCAAAAGAACTGGCCCCTACTGTTCCTACAGCTCATCACTGTGCACGCCGGCCCCACAGTCTGTAAGCAAGCCTCTTAACTGCATGACTTTCTATACAGTTATGTGTGGTGTTGGTATGTATCAATATTACCGACCAATTTTACTTGTTGTGATGTATAGTTTCACCATCAGTCTACTCACCTGGGTAAATATTATTTTAGTTTGCTATTTTGTCAAGCTATCATTAAAGGTGAATCCTTATCGATTATATAGTCTTTTCTTTTCACGATGTAATGATTATGTATGTTGTCTTAATGCGGCTCTTTGAGTCCATAAAACTCCATTTATATTTACCCAAAAAACTAATCATCAAGCTTGCATTCAGGAGGGTAACAAAGCTTGCCATTTTGAACTGTGAGCTTATCTGCCTGGAAGTTTAGATTTGTACCAGTCAAATGGTATTGTAGTAGACATGAATAATTGGTAGGTTATTTGTGGAATTACATTCAAGTTATTCTGAACTTCCAATGATACCTTAAAACTATGTTCAGACCAGGTGTAATTCAATTCAACTCTAGGGCTATATAGGCGTACACAAGATCAAAATTCAACTGAAATGGGACCATTTCAGACATAAGGAATTAGCCATTTTGATGGTGCACATGAAACATATTCGACCTTATACGAGTTTGCTAAAAAAAAGCTGGCCGTAAACATACTTAATATCGAATTTGATATTTTTTGGTGGGGATAAACTGAAATATGAAGTATAACCTTTTCTTTGGAACTTAAGTTCGTACGAAAGATAAAAAAAAGGTTCCTGTGTCATAGCTTCCACAAACAATTGTCTGATCCAACAATACGAATGAATAAGTTTCGGGCAATGGTAGTAAGTTTTCTATTCATATTTATAAATCTGTTAATTTAGGTATCAAACTCTATTAGTAAATTTAGAAAATAATCCATTCATTTCAAAAACAGTGCATGTAGATTTTCTCAAACTTTGTAAAGTTTGGTCAAGCAGCCAAGTTCCTCAAACTTTAGAAAGTTTGACTAAGAACACAATCTATATGCACTATATTTTGGCACGGTGTAATGCATTAGATCTGTTGAGATTCGATATGTTTGGTTTGGTGGAGTATAGTTTACCTCAACGTTCCCCGCAAAAAAAGAGAGAAGAAGAGATCAACATTGATAATTGATGAAGTGCACATATATATCGTTGTCTTAATCTGTTCTTTGCAATCTCTGTGCAGGCAACTATCTTCGTCGAGAAAACTGTCGCCGTAAATAAACCATGAACTGTAGAAAGGATAATGTGTGCATGCTTTATTTATTGGGTTAGGTACATAATCGTCATATAGGTTGTTCAATTTCCCAAGAAATGAAATGAAGTTGGAAAAGGAGTACCACTGGAGAATCAAGGTTCGGCCGGTTCTCTCGGAATAACTTCAAGACAAGGATCTAGAATTTGTAATCATATTGTTGGCTCATTGAAAAGTTTAATTGCCCCTTCTACATGCATTTTGACATATCTGTAGCCAGAATTTGCAGTCTTTCAATATGATCAAAATGATTTCGGACAAGTGATTTTCTAAAATGCATAGTTTTTAGATACTTTTTTTACAATGCAAAGTTGGAGCTCTGCCGATTTCATGAAGATAGAAAAAGGCATAAAAAATTAGAGTGGTCCAGTTTATAATTAAAACTAGGCCGAAAATCACATGGCCAATGAAAAATAAAAAACTAACACACCCCACATGCCTCCAAATAGACCACCGGCCCCTAACATAACCTCTACCCTAGAGTGATTTCGCCGACATTGACCCCCATCAACCACAAAGCTTTCACCCGGACCCACACTAGATCGCCACATCAAACCTCGGGTAAAATCCAGCCATACCAACAGCCACCACCACTGCTTCGACTCCAATCAGGCACGACCAGTGATGAGGTATGCACTCTTTGTCAATGCCCTCAAGGAGAGGAAGGATGTTGTCGGTGTCAAAACCGGCGGATGTCGGGTAGGGGGTCCCGAACTGTGCGTCAAGGCCGGATGGTAACAGGAGACAAGGGACACGATGTTTTTACCCAGGTTCGGGCCCTCTCGATGGAGGTAATACCCTACTCCTGCTTGATTAATATTGATGATATGGGTAGTACAAGAGTAGATCTACCACGAGATCAAGGAGGCTAAACCCTAGAAGCTAACCTACGGTATGATTGTTGTATGATATGATTGTTGTTCTATCGACTAGCCTGGCCTCGGTTTATATAATGCACCAGAGGCCTAGGATAACAAGAGTCCTAGCCGAATACGTCGGTGGGATGGAGTCCTTGTCTTGATCGCCAAGTCTTGTGGAATCTTCCTTGTATGCGGCAGCCGTCCGGACTGGCCCATGAGTATACGGCCGCGGGGGTCCTCGGCCCAATCTAACAGATCGGGAGATGACGTGTTGAGTACCCCCTAGTCCAGGACACCGTCAGTAGCCCCCTGAACCGGTCTTCAAGTTAGGGACGCTCCTCGATTCTTCCAAACTGTTCTTCATCTTCGGTTGCCGGTCTTGAAAACTGGTTCAACAAATCTTCTCATCTTCGATCTTGAGGATCGCCGAAATGCATTCGACGAGTTTACATGTCGGGTATCCGAGGATCCCCTTTAAGTTTCCGGCCTTTATCAATGCCTTGTTATTTTTATGCCACACCTCGGGTTTGAAGTTGTTCCCGGGAGGTAGTGTCCTCTTGGGTCCGAGCTCTAACACCGGACTGCATTCGAGGTATTTTGTGCAGCCAAGCACCAATGCCGAACTGCTTCCGAGCTCCAACGCCGAAATGTATCCGAGCTCCAACGCCGGACTATATCCAAGATGTCATAGATCATCTTGGTTCAACGAAGTTTGAAGGAGTTTAGCCGAGCTTAATGCCGGAAATGCCCTCTATGGAGCCAGCCACTAGCGCCCGAGCTTTATGTGGGCTGCTTCCGAGGTGGTGCACCACCCCGAATGTGGGCCGATTTTTTGTGAATATATTGTATTGATGCAATTCATTCTCTTCCGAGATATATAGCCAGTAGCCCTCAAAGGTGTGTATCGGTCTAAAACCTGAGATATACCTGAAGGATGACGTAAGACCGCTGATCCCAGTAGCCGCTGAGACTCAGGTTGATTGGCAAAATCGTCCTGAGGATCAAGTCCAAGCTCGGCAGAATACTTTGGGACACTAAAAGCGGCGTGCTCAGTCCTCGAGACTCAGGTTGGGTGCGGCTGACCAACCTGAGGATCGAAATCTCCTCGGAAACTATATTGCACATAAAATTTTCTGCATTGGGCAAGCAATGCAGTAGCCCCCGAGACACTGGTTGGGTGGCAACACCAAATCTGGGGATCGATGTGCCCCTTTAATATTTGTAAATAATAAGCCCGAAGCCCAGTAGCCCCCGAGCCTTAATGCGGCACGGGTGGCCGAATTAAGGATCAATATCCGTAGTAAAATCACAAATTATGTGTAATGACTCTATGTACCCAAGTACTTTGCGTCATTTAATGCTCGGATCCGCATTATACAAAACTTTGTTGACCGATCATCGGCTTCCACCTCCTCGGCCAGTAGCCGAGGAGTGTTTGACCTACTTTATGAAGCCTTTATAAGGGCAAAAATTTACAACAAACAAGGCAATCTGGCCATACGGTTTTATAAACAAAGGTACGCAGAGAGCTATATTACTGTTTAACAGAAGAAATGTCTTCCAAAGAAAATAGTTCCGCTAACGGTTCCTTTCTTTGGGTTGTCATGCTAAGCATGAGCATTGAACCTCAGATCTAATGTAAGAGCAAAATATTTAGGATTTAGTTTGGAAGGCCAGTTAATAGCCCCCGGTAGTGTTCGGCCACAGTTGGGGTCAAGCCGTAAACACTTCGGCCAATGTTATGAATGGCCCATCATTTAACATAGTCATCGGATCGCTGACCAGTTTACGCTAATTCTAAAAGTCAGTTTTCGGCTTTCTCCACTGAGGTGCTTAACCATGTGAGCTGGAAGCACAATCGCAGTGGTTCTCCCTTTGCACGCCTAGCCGAACAAAACGGAACGTAGGAAGCAAGTGCAGGAGCCGGGCAACCCAACTATTGACCGAAGACACAATTCGAAACCGATGCATATATAGCAATATCTGAGAATGTTTTTGCCGAATCCCTAAAGGTGTCCAGCGTTGCACTGCGATACTAATGCTGGAAAAGCACAAATAGTTTTAAAAGTGCCAAAAAGCTTGGAAAACCAAGAAACGTCAGTAAAAACATGACGTCCGAACAATATCAAGTGTTCGGTGCCAATCCAAAAATTGGTCTTAGAAAAAAAAAGAGTGCTTCTGTGGTGCTTTAACATTACACATCCGATCTCAAGACTTCAAGCGGGTCAGCCTACGGATGTAGCCTCCTATCCTGAAGGCGGAGTGCTTCTCGTTAGACCAGTTTAGCGAACTAAACTCGAGCGGTCACTAGCGAGAAAATGGGCTATTGATCACACACTCACGTCGAAAAAGGAGCGATAGAAAAAGACTTTGCAACGACCAAGAAGAAAACACATTTACTATAAAATAGCTCATAGAAATTTTAAGAGCCCCCAAGTGACTTGGGTAGAAGAATGATTGCATGTACCGAAGTACTTATATCATATCTATGTTCAATCGAACTTTAAACACGTCTTAACCGACCGTCAGCTTCTCCCTCTTCGGTCAAGGACCGAAAAGTGTTATGTACTTCATCGGTCGAGAATATCGATGGTGTTTCCAATAACCAGGCAATCAGGACATAAGGCTATAACAGACAAAGCGCGCTCAAGGAACTTATGCTATATTACCGTGAAGTGTAAGAAGCATCTTCGAAAAAAATAGTACCCCCATTGATACCTTTCTTCGGTGCTCATTGTTATTATGAGACTTATGCAATAGATTTTTTGTACTCATGAGTTCCGTTGTGTGCCGACCATCATTAAAAACTATAAGAGCGCTAGCTTTCGGCTTCACCCAGTCTGAGGTCCGACTCAGGTGACCCGATCGTGACAATCGCAGAGGTACTCCCTTTACTCCCTAGCCGAACAATCGGGAACGTAGGGGTAAACACAGGAGCGAGGCAACCCAGCTTGCAAATCGCTTAAGTCAATATGGTGCATATTGTGGCGTAATATACGAACAAAGAACGAAGCCGTACAAGTATAATCATATGCAATAGAAAAAGCTTCATGAAGGAAGCCCCCAAATGAATTGGGTATTTGAATTTATGCATCACAAATAAAGTTTGGACAAGGAAAAAATTTTACAAGCAACTTTTTTCCAAAAGGGTATAATGCTTGGTCGAACCGAACACAAGTTAGAAATTAAAGCTTTGAGCATGAAAGCGACTTAGCTGGTTAATGTGTTCGGTATTGATGACGCGGTCCGAGCTTGATGTGGGGCAAGGTTCCATCCCCCAAGCCGGTCCCGAGGTGGCGGCGCGGAGAGCTCGACACGCCGAGGTGGTGACATAGCACGGTCAATGCAGACCGGCAGAGTGACGCCGAAATCCCCGGATCATTTTCCTGTGCACAAAAAATAGTGCAAACCGGAGATAATAGTGATAATAAAAAAAATCGTTGCATAATAAATAATTTATGCAAAGTGAGTAATAAAAGAAATATGGCCTGGCGCCAAAGTCAATGTCGATGCAGGGCGTCGGCGTGATGCGGTAAAGGCGTGACAAAGCCTGAATTCACAGGTCGGTTCGAGTTCCGGATGCGGCGTGCGTCGGACTATGTACGGAACGTGACCAAACCACCATGTGGTCATCGTTAATGCGGCCATCATTTGATCGACCTGTGTACAGATGATGGACAAAGCAGGGTAATAATTCCTTGGGAAAAATAAACCTAAACAAGCAAAAAAATATTAGGATTAATAGCACCTGGTTTATTTGTTGTAGCAATCCGAAGGAAGGTGATTCCCAAAATTGGAACTCGCTCCGCACACCCATTGCCTGATGGGCGATAAAACGACGGCATGGCAATGCTGGTAAAGGTTGGCTCGCCGAGGCAAATCCCTCGGCCCAGCTAACGTGACGGAGCTGGTCGGCTAGTGACGCCGAAGTGTCCGGAGCAGGTTGATGAAGAGATGGCGAAGCCCCCAGTCCAGCCGAGATGTCGAAGCCTCGATGTCATCCGATGAGTAGGTCGACGTGATGGACACCAGTTTGAAGAAGCAATAGTGCGGCCCTGTCGATGCAGGTCGTGACGTGGTCGATGCCGGCTTGATGAAGCGACCGTGCGGCGATGCCGATATGCCCGCTCTGTGTAATTCGTGGGGCGGCGATGTTGGTGATGATTTATCCTTCGCGATGCCTAACTCTTGTTCGGCTTGCCGAGATGATGATCCGAAGAAGTTGAGCTCGGCTCAACAAAGTGACGACGTGTCTAGCGCAGGTTGGCAGCCGTGGAGCAATATTGCCGGACTAGTTTGACACCAGCATGATGTTGAAGATCATGTTCAAAAGATTTTAGTGGGATGTGTTCGGGGACAAAATACAATACCCCATACAGAACTTCCTTCAAAAAGGATGTCCGAATTCCCGTTCATAAAAAAGACGAACTCGGGTCGGATTCGTTTTCGCGTAGAAAACAGATCCGAAAAGTGATGCACTAATCGGAAGGTTCCCAGAGTTTGGACGGTCGGATCGAGCTGAAATTTGGAGGGCTGGTAGATATAGGAATTCCGCAGCCGATCAACGGTTGGGTCTTCCAAAGGACGTCCGAGCTAGAAGCTGGACACCACGCCCTAAACTCGTTCAGATTCCTGTCCAGATTTGGCAGGGGTCCGGTATATCGCGGATTGCTAGAGATTCCTCCATCGGAACTCGACGAAATTTTCCAGGGTTGTTGTAGACCCAATTCCGCACAATCCCGCCAAAGCAATCGTTAAAACGACACTTGAGGGGGCGGTGACGGCGGATACAAGTTCGCTGTCCAGAAAAACAGCACGGTCGCCCGAGGGCAATGTTGACGTTGAGCCCCCAGGATCCCTGGATGATTCCTCCATGATCTTGATAGAGGTCGGAGTTGACGTTGATGAAGGCCCTCATCCGAACATGACGATCGGAGATAGGGCGCAGTCCTTGGTCGAACGAAGGTGACCAGTCGAGCTGGTGACAAAGATGCTAAAGTCGCAGTTGATCTGCAGGCGAGCCATCGACCTTTTGCCGAACACATAGCGGAACTCTCACTGAAAGCACCAATGTCGGTGTCAAAACCGGCGGATCTCGGGTAGGGGGTCCCGAATTGTGCGTCAAGGCCGGATGGTAACAGGAGACAAGGGACACGATGTTTTTACCCAGGTTCGGGCCCTCTCGATGGAGGTAATACCCTACTCCTGCTTGATTAATATTGATGATATGGGTAGTACAAGAGTAGATCTACCACGAGATCAAGGAGGCTAAACCCTAGAAGCTAGCCTACGGTATGATTGTTGTATGATATGATTGTTGTTCTATCGACTAGCCTGGCCTCGGTTTATATAATGCACCACAGGCCTAGGATAACAAGAGTCCTAGCCGAATACGCCGGTGGGGTGGAGTCCTTGTCTTGATCGCCAAGTCTTGTGGAATCTTCCTTGTATGCGGCAGCCGTCCGGACTGGCGCATGAATATACGGCCGCGGGGGTCCTCGGCCCAATCTAACAGACCGGGAGATGACGTGTTGAGTACCCCTTAGTCCAGGATACCGTCAGATGCCCCGCAAGCACTCTTATTGCTGACAACAACCCCCGTCGAATCCAAAGCTCTCTCCCAGAACCTAATACCTCCCTCTGCATGCCCTTGGGAGTGACCTTTGCAAGGGGAACCTCTTAAATAGTAATTTTGGGGTTCTTTCGCAAGAATGAGTATAGAGAGAGCAATGTTAAAAGGATGGTCCTTTGTACACAACGAACATATTACAACCTGGTTTTGGTAACCTTCTCAAATTTTACTGATTGTTACTTTTTTCTTTACATGTTTATCTGTTTTTTAAATGAAAATTTTGAAAATTGTTCAGATTTTTGTTGAAATGTTAGCAAATTTGGAAAATTGTTTCTAAATTTACAAAAATATTCACAAATTTCAAAATCGTGTGTTAAAAAGTGTTCCTTTTTAAAATAATCACAAATTTGAAAACATGTTTGCATTTTCAAGAAATGTTCCAAATTTGGAAACAATGATCATGTTTTAGAAAATGTTTAATTTGGAAAAGTGTTCAGATTTTCAAAAATGTTTAATGTAAAATGTTCGCATTAAGAAAAACTTCATAATTTATAAAAAAAATGGTCGCAAATCCGGACAAAAGTGTTTGCATTTTAGAGAAACATTGTTTATTTGAAAAAAGAAAGAAAACAAATACTATAAAAAGCGGCCAGTAACCCGAGTCGCTACAGGACCCGGTGACTAGACGTTAAATGGACCATCCTATTCGTGTCCAGCCGGAAGGCGCCAGTGCGTCTGGCCGCCTATTTGTGTGCAGCGCTCACTAGCCACGAACCATTTAATTTCGCTCAGTCATTCACTAACTTGCTCACCAGACCGCTCACAGAGGATATTTGTGCTCATTCTTATGATGCATGCTCGCTCAGGAAAAAATAGATATCCGTTTGTTTTTGTCAGTGTAATTTTTTTGGGTAACATAAAAACATTAGGAAGTTAAAAATAATTGGGAATTTGAAAAAATGTTCATGGATCTTAATTTGTTTTCTGAATTTTTTAAAATGTTCAATTTCTTTTGAAAGTTATCACGAATTTAATAAATTGCCTACGAATTCAAGATATTCTAAAAAATTGAAGTCTAATAAATGTTTATTAATTTCAAAAATTTGAGATATTTAAAAATATTTTCAAAAAGTTAAAAGAATGTTCGTGGATTTTGAAAGAATTCAAAGATTTTAGAAAATTCTCATGTAATTTAAAAAATATTTGCAAATTTTGAAAATAGAAATGCTATTTGGTTTTTTGTGAAGTTAAACATACTAGGGGATTATTTTTCATTAGACATTAAATGTGTTCATGAATTTAAATAATATTTAGAAATTTGAAATTATTCATGAAACTGAAAAATATTCACAAATTAAAAATAATTAGAATAGAAAGGAAAATAATAGAAAAATAAAAATTAAAAAAAGGATAAAATTGAAAATAAACCAATAGAAAATAAGGAAATAAACTAATAAAAACAAGAGAAGAAACACAGAAATGAAAAACAGTGGAAGGAGCTACATGGTCCGGCCCATTTATTCTAGGACGTTGTGTGCGCTTCCTACCAGTACCAAACTTTTGTGCGCCTAGAAATTCCCTTGTTGCTGCCTTCTCTATTATAAATTAAGACATTTGCAGGGTTTTTTTCTGTGACGGTATTGATGAGGTGGTGGCAGCGATGGCATGTTGGAATACGGCATTTTCGGCCTCTCCCTACCTCGATAACTTCTGATCTCTTGGCCAAGACGGACATGCGAGAGTTTGTGTAGCCAGATAAGCGGGCTTTCTTCTGATCTTGGCACTTAGTGTGTCTATCAAGGAGAGAAATATGGGTAGCTTTTATTTCTCATGTGGCAAAACTTAGTGCATGCATTGCAAAATTAGTGATGCCCTTTGTGATCCGGTTTGGATAGTAGAAGGTCCCCCATATCTTTTCCCCAAGGAGTGACCCTGGGTTCTCAAACATGAGAACTTATTGTCATCGAATTAGTGACCCATTAGATGATGTGCACTATCACAAGAGTCTAACAACTTATTGTTATCGAATTATTATATTCCATATTCTCAAACCAGACCTTAACAACCTTATTTTTGTGCTTGGAGAAAGGATCGTGACTGTTGTCATCGGGGGTTGTTTCTCCTTCTCCTTGCGCTAGACCTTGGTAATGCAAGAGGGGGAGGAGGAGTAATGTCCATCACCGCGAAATATCAGTGAGGGAGAGTCCACCATTTATACCACCAGTTGAGAGATGCGAGATGTTTTGAGACGTGGATACTGGCTGTTGTCGTATGGGGTCTTTGTATTACTTCTCCTCCTTTGAGACATTGGTAAAGCAGGACGGGGAGTAAAATAACAACCATCACCAATAGTCAAAGCACCAGTAAGGCAGTGCCCACAATATATATAAGCCACCACTTGAGAGATGAAAGTTGTTGAAGGGAGCCTCGACGGACCAAAAGTCAACCCACATGCCTAATAAACTATCCTTCTAAGTTAAATTATATTTCATTTGTGACACTTTTTCGTTAATGAGTTATTAGGTGTTAGCACCAACCTCGCGGACATGGCATCACCCGATGATTCCACCCCCTTTAGGGTCCCTAGGAGAGGAGGATGTGGACAGCATGGCGCATGTCATGGCTGAGCGTGCTAGTGAAGATTACTCGGCCATGCTTATTCAGGTGAACCCACAGATCCAAGACGAGGAACACGTGGTATACAAATCCATTCAGTACGAGTGAAAGGCCGAGGGCATACGCTAGATGATGGTCTGCATCCATTCCGAGCAACGGAAGTTTTATAGTGACTTCGCCAAGAAAGAAGCGATGCCTGAGGAGAGCGATGAACTGATCCCATCCAGTCTGCCGACCGCCAGTGTCGAGGATGCCGGATCTTCCACTAGGTGCATCTGCCCACCTGCTCCGACTCCACGACCACCGGCTTCACAAACTACCAATCTGAACAGAGCTCCATTTTCGGAGTAATCTTAGTTACATAGTTTGATGTTGGTGTACTGAATGTAGTTGCTGATGTCAACTTAGAGTAGAACTTGAGTAGTACTTGTGAAGATGTTTTTGGTATATGTATAATTAATGCTTAGGTTGCTTATGTTCCATGTGTTCCTCTAACACTAGTACAGAACCCCCTCATTAGCAGCGTCGGGAAGTGCTCTGTAGCAGCGTTTCAGTGGAGCGCCGCTACTACTGGCCGCTTGTAGTTAACAACCACCAGCGTTTGTCTCAAACGCTGCTAATCAGTGGCAGTCCAGCAGCCTTCGAACCTTGCTAGTAGCATCGCACCCTGCAGCATGCAAGCAACATGAACAATGCTAATAATGTAGTAGCGTTCCTCTAGACCTACACGCTGCTGGTGTAATATGCCCGAAAAAAATTAAAATGCATTTATGTTGTTTAGCAGGATGTTCTACTACACAAATTTGCTGCCATGGCAGCATTTAATTAGACTATCAAAACCAAATGTAGCAGTTGTTATTATTGGATCATAAATTAAACATATGAAATCTTCAATACAATTAACTAGCATCACATAGTACCCAGTTAAATTCTAGGAAAATCCACTTAACAGCACAACCATAAAAAGTACTCAACACTAGTCCAATCATAATCGATGTAAATAAACATGCATCCATGTTGGACTTTTCGAAGACACCTACTCGTCATCAGTCGTCTTAGCAATGGTATGCACGAAGAGAACGGGGCCTGCATGTCCTACGTGGATGACGCTAATTATCTTGTCTCCAACCTCGGTGAAGTCGTAGATGCCACATATCTCCTGCCATCCGTTGATGATGAGGCATCCATCTTCTGATGACGTCGAGTAGGTGCATGATAAGTTTGTCTGGTCACACACGAAAAGTCTCATGTCACCACTATTCTGAGCCTGCATTTGCATAGGCACCACATATTTTGGGAGATTTTGTTGCAACACACAATGAGTATTTCATACCAGCAGGTGACTTTTCGACATTGGGAGTTTCTATTATAACATTAATAATTCAAATGATATGGAGGCTTGTCATCGCATACAATTCATACCAGCGGTGACTTTTCGACATTGCTCTTATTCAAGGTGTGCATGAATGGCACGAATGACCCGTCATACGGTCGAACATAGTCCTCAACAAATTCCTCAATGATTTCCACAAATTCTACAACCACGTCCAAGTCTTGCCAAGAAAGTGTCGTGCGGGCAATGACATGAATCTTGTCCACAATGTTTTGAACTTTGTCAGACGCCATGAAGTAAGTTGTCCACATTATATGTAATCGAGAGACTACTTTTAGCAGGTAGTATAATAAAATGGTTACTCATTAAATATATTAATGGTTATGAAAAATTACACGGGGGAAGCACTGGAACACTAGGAATGCGCACAATGATGTCAAGATTGGGTTTGCAGAGAATGCACATCTCGATCTTCATCGCCACATCAAGCATGTATCTCATGGCGAGTCCTCTCCAACTAGGGCATGTTCCCCCTCATTTTTGGAAGTTAAATCCATCTCTTGTTCCAAGGTGGGTCTCAACTATCATTTGTTGATGCATTGGAACCTGCGGAATGTTCAGGACTTCATGCCTTGCAAAGCAAGGAATGATCTAAACAAAGCTATGAAGTGAAATAAAATTAGATCATAGTTCTTTGTTGGCCACATCTATGCATGTATTGGTTTAATAATTCATCTTCCAAACATACCATCTTCCCCCTAAAGTCCACTCCAAGCACAATAGAGAAGCGATTGTTCTTCATCCAAGTCAGGCCCAATTGAACCACCTTGTCGCACCTTCCGCGACGGCTGTCACCACACCTGGGGCACACCATGTCCATTGTTGTGTTCACAACGATTAGAATCTTCAAATAGTAGATAAACTATAAAATGAACTTCAACTCAATCAATCTATAAACCGCCTCCATCTCTTCTCTTTTTTCTATCTTTCTCTCTCTTCTCTCTTCTATTTTGATTTTCCTCCCTTTACTCTGTTCTATTTTGTACTCCCGTCTCTCTTATTTTCTATTCTATTTTTCTCTCTTTTCTCTCTTATCTCTTATCTCTTCTATTCGTTTCCACTGTTTACTCTCTTCTCTTATTTCTTCTCTCTTTCTCTCTTGTCTCTCTTCACTCAGGAACAAAATTTCACACACAACTACAATTGCTAGTTAATTAACAACTTACACAGGGTAACATTGGCCATTCTGGTAGCCTGCACGAAGACACGCACATCTACTTGGAGATAAAACATTACCGAGGTTGTAATCAAGCATCATCTTTATCACTCCACCGTGAGCCAACAACTCTTCACCATTTTGTTTGCATGGTAACTTCAACTTCACCATTGAACACCACTAGTGTATCCGTCGCCAGAACAGATGTCGAAACCAATGTCGCCAATGCCAAATAGTCGACCACCTGCGTTGCCAACAAAATAGTTCCAACTTAGGTAACAAACACTACAAAAAAAACACTTCTGTGATGATACGTGTTTGTCACAGTAGGTCGCTTTTTTTGTCATGCATGTACGTCCATGACAAATTTATGACAGAATCAAGATAGTCATACATGTGCTGTCGTAGAAGTGTTCCATGACATTACCAAAATTATCATCACGGAAGTGTCCACTTCCATGACGATAAATCGCGCGTCACAGAAGTGCTTTCGTCAAGGGTGACCGACACGTGGCATCCACCATAAGGGAACACCGTTAAGCTATCGGGTCGGGTTTTGGATCCGATAACCCGTTAACAGCCCCGACCAATGGGGATTTTCCACATATAAAATCATCATTGACTGGAGAAGACACGTGTCAGGTCCGCGTTGGCACAGGTGTCACTCATCCAATGGGCGAGACGCGCCTATGATATGTTGACACGTGGACCGGCCCATCAAGTTTAAATGGGCCGGCCCAACTGAAGGCCCACAAGATTTTGCGGACCATAATGGGCCGGCCCAGCTAAAGGCCCACGAGATTTTGCGGACCATAATGGGCTGGCCCAGCTAAAGGCCCCCAAGATTTTGCGGGTCATAATGGGCCGGCCCAGGTAAAGGCCCACAAGATTTTTGTGTGCCATAATGGGCCGGCCCAGGTAAAGGCCCACAAGATTCTTGCGGGTCATAATGGGCCGGCCCAGCTAAAGGCCCACGAGATTTTGCCGACATTAATGGGTCGGCCCAGCTGTAGGCCCACAAGATTTTGAGGACCCTAGTAGGCCGGCCCATTAACTGGCTGCCATGTTTTGGGCCAAATGTCGGCCCATATTTGATCCGGTCCATTAATGGCCTGCCACGCTCCGGGCCTAATAGTGGCCCATATGAGATCCGGCCCATTAAAAGCCTACCACGTTCTGGGCCAAATTACGGCCCAGATCAGGTCCGACTCTTTAAGAGGCTTTGGGCTCAATTATGGCCCATATCAGATTCGGCCCGTCAACTGGACTCTATGCTTTTGGGCCCACTTGCTAAAGGCCCACTTAGTAATTCGGCCTGATATTAGTTTTGGCCTGTTAAGGGCCCATTTAACATTTTGGCCCTATATTAATTTCAGCCTGTTAAAAGCCTGTCATATAGTTGGGCCTAACTACGGCCCGGTTTGCATCCGGCCTGCTCGCAGCCGATATCTGATTGGGCCAAACAAGGACCCAGACAATTTTGGCATTTTAAAAGCCCGTGATTTGATTCGCACAATCATGGGTCGGGGTTCATTTCGGGCTGCTGCGTAACTAGTAGGAATTAAGAACAAACCTACTCTATACAATAAATAAATTACGGCATAGTAACTAAGAATAAACCTACACTACACAATAATGGATTTAAGGTATATTACATCCACTGGGCATCGAAGTTCACCACCAGTGATCATAAAGCGCAATGAAGAAGCAGATTACAAAAACTGGGCACCATTGCAGCGTAACAAAATAATACTGAACCGAGACTACTTCCAAGACAGTTCAAGAAAGGTTAGCCTTGCGGGGGAACTGCTGCGCAAGCTGCTGAGCAAGGCTGTGAGACCGGCCTAGCATGTCGGTCATAGCTTCCAGGTGTAGCTGTTTAGCGATGAGGTTCTCATTGGTGTTCTCCGCAATCTTTCTTAGAGATAGGACTTCAAGTCGAAGTTGAGTTGCAGAATGCCTTTCTGCTAGAACTTGGGACTGAAGAAGTCGAACTGATTCAGACAACGAATTCTGTGAGCTTGTCTGACTGTTAGTCTCAAGTAACTTGAACACTGCATCAAGACAAGACTTTGGGGTTGTCTCGCTATCTTCAAGATGTTTTGCCTTCTTTGCTGCAATATATGTTGGGTTTGTCTCACAGCCTTCAGCAGACTTGTGCATGCCATCAGGCATATCACCCTGAAACAAAGCAGAGAGATGACAGGTTTTGCACGTGTATAAACAAAGATGATAACTGTTCTGTCAATTCTATCCAATTTCAAATTAGAAAATAAAGAGTATGTTCAAAATATCAATAGCATAATTTGGCATTGTTCATAATGCGGGGAGCTTCACCACACTACTGGATTACCATGTCAACATAACAAGCATAGATGAAGGGCAAAGAAAATCATTGTATCTATTTTGGATAATGTGCATGGCATGTTGTTCATATCATCAGCCACATCAGTAAGATAAAACAGGAGATGACAAGGTGCAAACGTGGGCTGCTTCACCACACACTGGATTATAGATCCACAAAAACAAGCATACATATAGGGAGTATTAAGTAATGTGCATGGTATGAATAAGGAATTTGGTTTTACAAGTAAAACTTAGAACTTACGGTTCTTACGAACATGCATTTTGGTAGAAACAGCAGTAAACGATAGGGAGTATGAGCAAATTAAACAGCAGTTGAGGATAAAGGCTTTAGAAGGACTGACTTACATTAACAGTTAACACCGGCTTTATAATGCCCTTCTCCATGGCAAGGGAAGGATAACTCAAGAATTTCAGCACAGAATCTTCTTCATAAGCATTGCTTGTACTCTACATTTTGTAGAGAGTAATTATAGATATGATAATACTGGAAGGGATAGAGGATAATGAAGATAAGATGCAGATTGATGCTACATAATCAACTACCAATCCCTGGAAGTACAAGCGTTACAGGACAAAATGTACTGACAAGAGCAATGGGCTACACTTCTGCACTGGCATTGTCTGTGTATTCTACTTGTTGGTAAGATTAAATATAGATCTGATCTTTTTTAGTAAATGGTGGGCGAGGGAGATAAGATGCAGAATGCTACAAAATGAACCAATCCCTCTTCCCATAATACAAGAGTGTTTTGAACACTGGTGTACTATACAAAACGTTCTTATATTATGGGACGGAGGGAGTAGCTGTTAATGTAAGTACAGTGATAGACCACGTTCAGTCCTTACAAGAGGACTGCAGAGCTAAACCTCTTCAAAAGCATTGGGTTGATTCTAAATTTATGTAAGAGTCCATACGGATCTTATAATGTCCACCAAATGGACGATTACGAGGCTAACATGTGCAGTGATGCTACATAATCAAACAGTTATGAAAGTAAGTATGGTCATACAGGGCAAGAGGTACTCACAAGAGCAATGCAGTGTGCAGTATAGTTGCGAGATTCTATGGTCCCTTGAGAATGAATGTTCTTCTGCTAACAGTTTTCGTACAAGTGAGACATTAAGGCAAATGCAGAAATGTAGTTCAAATTGTGATGTGATATCATAGACAGTACCTTACGCTGCAGCCGAGACCAATGTGTAACAAGATTATTCTAGTCACCGTCGGATAAATGTAGCATCAGAGACTTTACAGAAATTTCGTTCAGAGGCTTGCCATCGAAGTGCGCTTGCCTCAGGTAGGAACGATACTTCATCAACGAGTGCTTGAAAAGCGCAACCAACCCTTGCTCGTCATCACAATCCAGTTTGCGCCTCGCCTATTTAAAAGAATGAAATCTTGTGTCTTCTGTCAGCAGAAACATATGCAGTAATGACCATGAATAACATTAGTACATTACTTACGTGTAAGTTGCGGAGGAAGACTGGAAATTGTTCTGTGTCTACGGTATAATCTTTCCATGAAGGAAAGATGCGCACAAAGTTCCTGACAACAACATAAGCTTCGTCTTCTAAACTGGGAAGAAATGGAACATGGGTCCTATTTGCTGCAATTGGGGCTCTCTCTGGTTCGAAAAGGGATTTGGCAACTGGATTTGGTGTACTCTTTGCTGGAATGGGGGTTTTGCATCGTACAGCTGGTGCTATGTCAACTGGCATAATCATACTGTTTGCTGCAGTTGGGGTCTGCTGAGTTGGGGCATCAGAAATGACCAGTGTAGTAGGGCTAGAGTCTGCTAGAGTTGGGGTATTTTGTGGGTCAGGTGATATTGCAACTACACCTAATGGGCTATTTGATTTATCAGGTGCCACTACCTTTTCCAAATACTTTGCTTGTGCTCCTCCACGATCAGCAATCACCCTCTTCCTTTTGAACGTCTGATACACAAGAACAACATTTGAATGGATAAATATGGTATGATGACAGATGGAATATGTACTGAAAATGGATAGGCAGGGCGTATTCACATACATGATGTGTAAACTAAGCTAATGGCAGTTCAACAAAGTAGAAGCAATGCAAAGCATCAGTTGCAAGATATGTGCGAGCAATGTAACCTTGGAAAGTTAGAGCAAGTACCTTGATGGGTGAATAAGATAGGGCATCTTCCTCTGACTCCTCCACTAGGGAGCTACATTGACTTAGGTCTCCCTCTAGCTCAGAATCACTGTTAGGATCATATTCTGAGCATGAATCTGTAGGTGGAGAGTGTTTGCATTGCATTGCATCCAGACTTGATTTCAGTCCCTTAATGCCAAGTTTGACAGCCATGGCATTGTTCTGCTTTATTCTTTTCATGCGCGCAAGCTCATAATCATTATGATGTTGTTCAGAATCTGAGATTCATGAAAACATAAAAAGTAGTCAGATTATCTATGGAATGCATTGCGGTTTCAACTCGAAGAGTGTCTCCCTATAAACCTCTGCATATGCAAAGTTCACCTCCCCAACCGTGCTGACCAGACCACACACAGAGATACACACCCGAGCGGCGAACATGCATTTTTGAAACTAATTTAGGAACATTTAGCTGACCAATTAAACAACTCTGTTTTAATAATATCAGATTCATATTTGAACAACTAAGCTTGTTTAGCTTGATGGGTGGAGTAGTGTTATTATGACATGAAGCACGTATCCTGATCGTATAGTGATCATAAAAGGGGGAAACTCTAAGCATATATTTTTTAGCAAAAGAGGGTTTCCCCTCTGATTTCTATTAAAGAAACCACCACGGAACCAACATGATTAATTAAACCCTAAGCATGATCAATTAAACCGTATTATGGCTGTGCCATGGCAAATTTGAAGCTGCAAACCGAAGAAATGATATTTAGCATCCATTGTTTGCTTCGAACTAAGAACTAAATTCTAAGAGCTGAAAAGAAAGTAGAGTAACCAAGTTAAGATCTATTTTCTGGCTGGGATCAAAAAGTTGAGGAGATATGGAGTACCACCTCTCTTGCGGCATCGTGTAGGCATCGGGGGTGCGATGGCTCTCGGTGGCATTGAAGCAGATCTGCGACGGTAGACGGGTGCATCGGGGGATAAGTCCCGTTGCGGTGGAAGAGAAGATCGTGTGAGCGGCCCCGGCAAAGAGGACGACGGCGCCGATGAAGCAAGAGGACGCGATGCAAGGCTATTGGTCCATCGCCATGGATGAGAAACGTCCATCTCTAACAGTGGACGACGCGGTCTTGGTAGGCGCTCCGGCATGGTGGAGGACGGTGGCGATGGATGTGGTAGAGGACGGCGGCGATGGATAGGGTGGCGGACGGAGGCTGGTGTGGGAATGCGGTGTTCTAGCGCGGACGGTGTATGAATGGGAAAATGGAGGGAGAGGTACGGGGAACCATGTTTTTGGGACGCGCCTGTCTGAAATATGGGAAAGTTATGAACTTATCCCCCGTTTCAAATTTGGACGTCTCGTCGGTTGGGGATAGGACGGTAATCTCGCATCTCCCAAATATTGCCGGTAACTATTTCGGGCGAGGAGAGGGTGTTTTGCCGCCCACGGTGTATGAACGTGGCTGACAGGTAGGGCGGTTGTGTCACGTCTGATGGAAGTTACACATCTGCCCCTATTTAAAATATTAGCCTACATCGATTTCGGGCGAGGAGAGGGTGTTTTGCCGCCCACGGTTGGCGCCCACGGTGTATGAACGGGGCTGACAGGTAGGGCGGTTGTGTCACGTCTGATGGAAGTTACACATCTGCACCTATTTAAAATATTAGCCTACATCTATTTCGGACGAGGAGAGTTTGTTTTGCCGCCCACCGTGTATGAATGGGGAATGGAGGGAGAAACAGAGGTCTTTCGGACGAGCTTGAATCAAATGAGTTTTGCCGCCCATGTTTGACGCCCACCGTGTCAGAATGGGCTCAGAGGCGGTCGTGTCATGTCTAATTGAAGTTACTAACCTACCTCTATTTAGAGAAGTGGAAATCGGGCCGATGGATTGTCCGTGTAATGGGTAGACAGTAATTTCCATCTCCCAAACACTTGGCTTCGGGCAACTGATGTGGGAGTGGACATTTTGCTGTTTCTTTCGAATTTTGGGACAATAAGCATCCACTTTACCCTGGCAAATAAATTCAAATCCATTTTGTATTCCTATCTGAATCTTTATAAATCATTCTATGTGTTTTTATATATCTTCAAAAGGACGACAAAGATATATTCCACTGTCATATATGAATATGGTTTACAAATGCCGATACTGAAATTCAGAAACTAGAATCCAGTTTAAGGTGAATTCGAATATTTGGAACACTTCATGTCCAACTCAAATGTCACATGCAGCATAATGTGTACTCCCATTTAGATATGTACACAAGCGATGTATCAAGATTCAAATACCGAGTCAATCAACCAAGAATGTATGGAACTAACAGACATATAAACACTTATATAGTATATGGATCAATAATATCAACTAACATACATAAGCCAGGCCGCTGTACTTTTTTTTGCTACAACAACATCCTTTTTTAGCCAGCATCTTGGCCCTTTCCGATGCGTGCCACTTATGGTCCATCTATACTACTATTGCTGAATGCACATTCAGCCCGATTGGCATATTTGTCGGTCTGGCACAGCAATCCAAATGAAATATCTTCGAGTCTTATCAATTAATACAGACTTGTGCTCAAATAAAATTACAAACAAAAAACAAAAAAACAATTATTACATGATCTCTAAAACAAATGGTTTGATTGATTACATGAACAGACAACACAAAGGTTATTCAACTATGGAAAGAACATTTCACCTATGATTTACCAAGTAGGAATTTAATTTCCTTTTTTTCCGTCAGGACCTTAACAATCTGGTCAGCCTCAGCTTGCTTAGTTTTGAAATCCACCAAATATTTAATGGTTGTCTTGAGTACTGCTTGTGATTGTGTTGTTTGCTTTCTCAACATGTCAACTTCATCTCTAAGTGCAGAAGCAGAATCTCTTTCTACCACTTGTTTAGCCTCTAGAGCATCAGTAGTTGGCAATTCATAATGCACGATTGGGCCGGTGCCACTGTTGTGGGATGATGCAACGTCCATGGGGACCTCGCTCTTTGATCTTGGGCTAACATGTTTTGCCATTAAAGTTCCGATTGGATTCAGAAAAGTTGAAGTTAGCAAAACATCTCAACTGGGAGTTATAACAGCAAACCAGTTAAACAAACAAGGAATTAAAGAGTTTTAATTGGATGCTGAAAAGTAGTTATTAACATCATTGTAAGCCGTTGTTGCAGCAGCAAAGCAGTTAAACAAACAAGTAGATATTTAAGTTAAGGCAAACAGGTAATTCTTAACAGTAAGTATCAAACACATAGATAGGCGTAGTCTACAATATGATTAACAGGTCGTGCCATTATGTAATCAGTAGCAAACTAAATTAAGCCAAGCAACGTAAATGAACAATTTTGCAATAAGTGGCTAACTAAAATTCCGAGAAGCAGGTAACTGAACTTGCGCTAGTTCTTTGTACAGGCACAATGCAACTTATTTTTCGCTTACAAGGTTGTACGAAGGAGTCCATGGCATCAATTGCTTGGATACGTAGTCCCAATACTTCTTTCTTCCCACACTGCATGGGTAAGTCGAATGGTTAATCTGGTAAGATGGTGCGTCCTTGATATGTTATATGAGGACGTGTAGTCAGACTAGTTGTAGCCAAACACATCACACTGGCTTTTACTGTATATTTCATGCGATTACTTTTGGCATATCGAGATCTAAGCAATCTACAATAGGATGAAAAGACTGGCATCCTTCACATTATTGGCGAACTCAGTTCATAGAAACAAGCAATTCAACCATTCAGTGGGTAAATCAAAAGCGCCACTGGAATATTTTTCACTATCCAATCATACACGCAAAAAGGGGCGACGCCACCATAGGGGCTGGTATGGGCGGCCGCCTCAGGTGGCTGGAAAGTGTGCACCTAGTTTGAGTCGTCCAGGTTGGCCCACTAGTTTTGTTCGTCCCAACGCACGAGCAGGCAATGTAAAAATGAAGAAAAATGTTTCAATTTGGATGGGCCAATAACATAAGTGCAAGGCAGGCCCTATAGCAGGCTCGCGGCCCAAACGAGCGCCTCCCATATCGATCGACAGCAGGAAAAATCCCAATTCATTCGCTCCAGCCTCCAGTCTGGTTCGCTCCTAACCTAGCCGTCGCTGGACAGACCGACACAGCACTTCCTCGCGCCCTCGTTGGAGGGCGGTCGCCGGGCTTCAAGCGAACGGAAGGACAAGAAGATGAAGATCCAACCCTGGGTGTAGCCTGCGTGGGAGGCAGCGGCGGCAGCACGGGCATGGCATCGAGCTTGCGCAAACGGACAGTCGCAGCTTGCAAGAGTAGCATGCGCAACGAGCAGGTACATCACATCCCTGATTATATCTAATTCAACTCTTCAATTTCTGGCCAATAGTTAAACCTGACGGTGTTGTAAAACTGCTTGTATGTAGGGAATCTATGAGAAAATGAAACCAATTTCTACTTATTTTATAACTCCCCAATCAATACTGAACTGACTGAATCTGATGTATCTAATCAAGTTTCCGGTGCAAACATACAAGCTCATGTTGTTCTTGAGCCTGAAGTGTCTAATGAACAGACTGCTAATGAAGGATTTGATGCAAACATTTTACATGCTCCTGGTGATGAACATATAGTGTCTAATGAGGGATCTAATGCAAGCATTTTGCAAGCTCATTGAAGGATTTAGTGTCTAATGATGATCTACTATGTTGAGAGAGACAGAGATTTGCAGGCATTGATGACAAGCAAATTATAGTGCATTTTCATAGCTTGAGGAAACATCGAGGCCATCTACCAGAAAGTCCCCGTATCATGACAACATAGCATAAATACTTTTCTAATCTGTTGTTTGAAACTATTGGCATACTTGTGCAGGATAGATATATTGATATGCAGTTTGCGCACTGGTTATACGTGCAATTACACTTCGATATTTTCAGCCAGAGAACGAATAATTCAAGCAGGTACAGACCATGTTTGTAGTCCTTGTACACCATGTTGCATTTTGTGTTTTTTGGTGCTTGCATCATTTAGTGTTTATAATCTGAACTACTTTGGATCATTAGCTGGTTTTCAAAGTGCATGTAGCTTCACATTTCTCAAGTTATGTTGATTTCCGGAGTGCAAGTGCCTTCGTATTTTTTAAGTTAAATGTTCTCCCCTGGTAACTTGAATTCGTGGATCAGCCACTGCACACAAATCATACACGAATGCCAGTACGAATTAAATGAAATGCAGGGACTTACGCTAGTTCATTGTATAGGCTCACTGCAGCTCTGCTTGCGCTTGGGATGTTCCATGTACAAGTCCATGTTACCACTTGCTTGGATGTGCAGGCCTTGTGCTCCTTGCATCCCCCTCTGCATTTTTGACACGGCGAATGGTTGATCAAATAAGAGGAATCGACCTTGATGTTGTACCAGAGGACAGATACTTACAAGGTTATACGGGTGTGCAGGATGTGTACCAGATCCCGTAGCGCCGTCATGCTTCGCTAAAATATGGATTTGCTTGTTTCAGATGATATCTCCAGAAGAAATAAGAGTTAAGGTCAGAGTTGCATAGGCGTGTAAGCTAAGAGAGCAGTGAAGGATATCCAAACATCGTCGGAACAGTGCACAAGGGAGTGATGTGTGGATACCTAGTTCGGGCCGGCGTTTGGGCATGCTCGCCTAGCTAGAGTGCGGGTCACTTCAGAGCCGTTGAGGGTGATGCGCTGGCGTTGGCTGGCCGCGCACGGATGCAGATCTTGAGTGGCAGCGGAGCGCTACGATGCGGTGGACGAGACCGTTGGTGAAGCCCCAACGGCCTCGGGGGGCGGAGGTGCGACGATGTGCTCTGTGAAGTAGCCCCGGTGAGCTGGGAGACGGCGTCGGTGAAGCGCACCTGATGCGGTGGAACTCGGTGTCTGTGAGGCACGTCGGTTGCGGCGGCCGACATTGTCGGTGGACCACCCGGTGCGGTGGACGAGGGCGTAGATGAGGTAGCTCCGGTGCACTGGTGAAGCGCGACCGTCGTCTTCGTCGTCGTCGTCCGGCACAGAGGTGGGGATCGTTGGGGAAAGAGACGAGACGAGGGGCGATTCGAGGGTCGGCGGCGAATTAGGGATTTGAGCAATCTGGGTGCGGAAGGGGACGGTGGATAAGAGAGATTTTGCAGGGCTGGAATTGGGGCCGCCAGATATTTCAATCCGAAACGTGGAAGCGCGAACTTATAGTGTCGTCGTCCTTTTTTGGGGGGGGGGGGGGGGGGGTGGCTGGGTGCTACGCGTCCGTCCGACACACGCGACCACCCCGACAGGACTATGCATCGGTGCCTTAAGACACCTGCCTTTCTGTCCATGACATATGGGCCCAACAGGTGGCTGGCCCACATGTCAGTGACCCAAAGGCAGTTGCCTTTAAGGCACCGAAACAGCATCCACCCCGACACGACCCTGATTTGCCTGGTGCGCCTACATTTGAGAATGCGAACGAATCTTCTTTCATTTGCAAACGAATCTGTATGTATTACCATGCCCGTGTTTTCCTTGCAATAATTAGTCATTCGAAACGAGATACTCCATCTGTTCACTTTTGTAAGTTGTTTCAGACAACTTAAAATGAACTGTTTTGCACATTGTCGGAAATGTCTTCAAGGTCTTATAAAAGTGAACAGAGGGAGTAGTATAAATTAATTAATGTGGAGTTATTTAAAAAAATCGAAATGGTACCCACGCTAACGTGGATTAGAGTGTGTGTCACATAATTAGTTATTTGAATTAGAGTGTGTGTCACGTAGTTAGTTATTTGAATTAGAGTGTGTGTCACCTCGCGATCTACAATTCTAACGTGGATTTCACATTTCACTGTATCCATGCTACTTTTTTAATACAAATTCATATGTATATGATGAACACCATGGTAGTGAGAAAACTTTTGGATGGATTCAAACATATGACCTACAAAATAGCACAACAAACTGAGTCAATGTCAACTTTACGAAACTTAGTATGGCACGAATTCGAAATAATTACCCGTATGCCTGGTCCTTGGTTCAAATCTTACAATGTACACCAAATTGAAACATCATATTAAGTCTCATACTATGTACATTCAAATTTTGTTTTTAGCCCCCCCCCCCTCGCACAAACGCTACATACTTCCTGTATCGGTCAATCTTCCTCTCCTAACCACCTTAGGAAGCTATCGGTTTCCAACACACGTTCATTCTTTCTCTCCATGTTTCGATCTCTAAGTCTCTCAACTACACAACCCCCTTTTCCACTCTGTTACCAAATGTATTTACCTCACACGCCCGCCATTGCACCCCATGCCGAGCTCTCTCTCTCCCCCCCCCCTCTCCCTCTCACCCTCTCGCGCTAAATACATGCATTGCCTATCTAGCCCCCCAACCTCTCGTGCATGCGCACGCACGCATGTTGTATATCTAGGTCACTCCCTCGAGACTGTCTCACTCTTTCTTCCGCACGGCGGGCCACACTCACTCAATCTCGCTCTCTTTATCTGAGTCTCGTTTAACCTCGTTTTCTTTCACACACAAATGATATATCTCCCTGTTCGGGCCTCGATCGACACACTCTATACTCTCTCACGCAGATTGTCTATCTAGGTCAGTCCATCCAAGCCGCCACCACTCTTTCGACCTCATGGTGGGCCACGCTCACTCAATCTCTCTCTCTCTCTCTCTCTCTCCGTATGTCTCGATTGACCTCGCTCTTTCCAACCCGTCTCACTCCTTTATAATCACCCAGTTATGTTGTGACGTTTGGTAGTACCCAAAGTGTTCATCCGATAAATAGGAGTTGCATAATCTCATAGTTATAGGAACATGTATAAGTCATGAAGAAAGCAATAGCAACATACTAAACGATCGGGTGCTAAGCTAATGGAATGGGTCATGTCAATCAGATCATTCTCTTAATGATGTGATCCCATTAATCAAATAACAACTCATTGTTCATGGTCAGGAAACATAACCATCTTTGATTAACGAGCTAGTCAAGTAGAGGCATACTAGTGACACTTTGTTTGTCTATGTATTCACACATGTATTATGTTTCCGGTTAATACAATTCTAGCATGAATAATAAACATTTATCATGATTATAAGGAAATAAATAATAACTTTATTATTGCCTCTAGGGCATATTTCCTTCAGTCTCCCACTTGCACTAGAGTCAATAATCTAGATTACACAGTAATGATTGTAACACCCATGGAGCCTTGGTGCTGATCATGTTTTGCTCGTGGAAGAGGCTTAGTCAACGGGTCTGCAATATTCAGATCCGTATGTATCTTGCAAATCTCTATGTCTCCCACCTGGACTAGATCCCTGATGGAATTGAAGCGTCTCTTGATGTGCTTGGTTCTCTTGTGAAATCTGGATTCGTTTGCCAAGGCAATTGCACCAGTATTGTCACAAAAGATTTTCATTGGACCCGATGCACTAGGTATGACACCTAGATCGGATATGAACTCCTTCATCCAGACTCCTTCATTTGCTGCTTCCGAAGCAGCTATGTACTCCGCTTCACATGTAGATCCCGCTACAACGCTTTGTTTAGAACTGCACCAACTTACAGCCCCACCATTTAATGTGAACACGTATCCGGTTTGCGATTTAGAATCGTCCGGATCAGTGTCAAAGCTTGCATCAACGTAACCTTTTACGATGAGCTCTTTGTCACCTCCATATACGAGAAGCATATCCTTAGTCCTTTTCAGGTATTTCAGGATGTTCTTGACCCCTGTCCAGTGATCCACTGTTGGATTACTTTGGTACCTCCCTGCTAGACTTATAGCAAGGCACACATCAGGTCTGGTACACAGCATTGCATACATGATAGATCCTATGGCTGATGCATATGGAACGTCTTTCATATTCTCTCTATCTTCTGCAGTGGTCGGGCATTGAGTCTTACTCAACTTCACACCTTGTAACACAGGCAAGAGCCCTTTCTTTGCTTGATCCATTTTGAAATTCTTCAAAATTTTGTCAAGGTATGTGGTTTGTGAAAGTCCAATTAAGCGTTTTGATCTATCTCTATAGATCTTAATGCCTAATATGTAAGCAGCTTCACCGAGGTCTTTCATTGAAAAACTCTTATTCAAGTATCCCTTTATGCTATCCAGAAATTCTATATCATTTCCAATTAGTAATATGTCATCTACATATAGTATCAGAAATGCTACAGAGCTCCCACTCACTTTCTTGTAAATACAGGCTTCTCCAAAATGTATAAAACCAAATGCTTTGATCACACTATCAAAGCGTTTATTCCAACTCCGAGAGGCTTGCACCAGTCCATAAATGGATCGCTGGAGCTTGCACACTTTATTAGCTCCTTTTGGATCAACAAAACCTTCTGGTTGCATCATATACAACTCTTCTTCCAGAAATCCATTCAGGAATGCAGTTTTGACATCCATCTGCCAAATTTCATAATCATAAAATGCGGCAATTGCTAACATGATTCGGACAGACTTAAGCATCGCTACGGGTGAGAAGGTCTCATCGTAGTCAATCCCTTGAACTTGCCGAAAACCTTTTGCGACAAGTCGAGCTTTGTAGACAGTAATATTACCGTCAGCGTCAGTCTTCTTCTTGAAGATCCATTTATTCTCAATTGCTTGCCGATCATCGGGCAAGTAAACCAAAGTCCATACTTTGTTCTCATACATGGATCCCATCTCAGATTTCATGGCTTCAAGCCACTTTGCGGAATCTGGGCTCACCATCGCTTCTTCATAGTTCGTAGGTTCATCATGATCTAGTAGCATGACTTCCAGAATGGGATTACCGTACCACTCTGGTGCGGATCTTACTCTAGTTGATCTACGAGGTTCAGTAGTATCTTGTTCTGAAGTTTCATGATCATCATCATTAGCTTCCTCACTAACTGGTGTAGGTGTCACAGAAACAATTTTCTGTGATGTACTACTTTCCAATAAGGGAGCAGGTACAGTTACCTCGTCAAGTTCTACTTTCCTCCCACTCACTTCTTTCGAGAGAAACTCCTTCTCTAGAAAGTTTCCGAATTTAGCAACAAAAGTCTTGCCTTCGGATCTGTGATAGAAGGTGTATCCAATAGTCTCCTTTGGATATCCTATGAAGACACATTTCTCCGATTTGGGTTCGAGCTTATCAGGTTGAAGCTTTTTCACATAAGCATCGCAGCCCCAAACTTTCAAAAACGACAACTTTGGTTTCTTGCCAAACCACAGTTCATAAGGCGTCGTCTCAATGGATTTTGATGGTGCCCTATTTAACGTGAATGCGGCTGTCTCTAGAGCGTATCCCCAAAACGATAGCGGTAAATCAGTAAGAGACATCATAGATCGCACCATATCCAGTAAAGTACGATTACGACGTTCGGACACACCATTACGCTGAGGTGTTCCGGGTGGCATGAGTTGCGAAACTATTCCACAATTTTTCGAATGTACACCAAACTCGTAACTCAAATATTCTCCTCCATGATCAGATCGTAGAAACTTTTTTTCTTGTTACGATGATTTTCAACTTCACTCTGAAATTCCTTGAACTTTTCAAATGTTTCAGACTTATGTTTCATTAAGTAGATATACCCATATCTGCTTAAATCATCTGTGAAGGTGAGAAAATAACGATATCCGCCATGAGCCTCAATATTCATCGGACCACATACATCTGTATGTATGATTTCCAACAAATCTGTTGCTCTCTCCATAGTACCGGAGAACGGCATTTTAGTCATCTTTCCCATGAGGCACGGTTCGCAAGTACCAAGTGATTCATAATCAAGTGGTTCCAAAAGTCCATCGGTATGGAGTTTCTTCATGCGCTTTACACCGATATGACCTAAACGGCAGTGCCACAAATAAGTTGCACTATCATTATCAACTCTGCATCTTTTGGCTTCAATATTATGAATATGTGTGTTACTACTATCGAGATTCAACAAGAATAGACCACTCTTCAAGGGTGCATGACCATAAAAGATATTACTCATATAAATAGAACAACCATTATTCTCTGATTTAAATGAATAATCGTCTCACATCAAACAAGATCCAGAAATAATGTTCATGCTTAACGCTGGCACCAAATAACAATTATTTAGGTCTAATATTAATCCTGAAGGTAGATGTAGAGGTAGCCTGCCGACTGCGATCACATCGACTTTAGAACCGTTTCCCACGCGCATCGTCACCTCGTCCTTAACCAATCTTCACTTGATCCGTAGTCCTTGTTTCGAGTTGCAAATATTAGCAACAGAACCAGTATCAAATACCCAGGTGCTACTGCGAGCATTAGTAAGGTACACATCAATAACATGTATATCACATATACCTTTGTTCACCTTGCCATCCTTCTTATCCGCCAAATACTTGGGGCAGTTCCGCTTCCAGTGACCAGTCTGCTTGCAATAGAAGCACTCAGTTTCAGGCTTAGGTCCAGGTTTGGGTTTCTTCTCTTGAGTAGCAACTTGCTTGCCGTTCTTTTTGAAGTTCCCCTTCTTCTTTCCTTTGCCCTTTTTCTTGAAACTAGTGGTCTTGTTGACCATCAACACTTGATGCTCCTTCTTGATTTCTACCTCCGCAGCTTTCAGCATCACGAAGAGCTCGGGAATAGTCTTATCCATCCCTTGCATATTATAGTTCATCACGAAGCTCTTGTAGCTTGGTGGCAGTGATTGGAGAATTCTGTTAATGACGCAATCATTTGGAAGATTAACTCCCAATTGAATCAAGTGATTATTATACCCAGACATTTTGAGTATATGCTCACTAATAGAACCGTTCTCTTCCATCTTGCAGCTATAGAACTTATTGGAGACTTCATATCTCTTAATCCGGGCATTTCCTTGAAATATTAACTTCAACTCCTGGAACATCTCATATGCTCCATGACGTTCAAAACGTCGTTGAAGTCCCGATTCTAAGCTGTAAAGCATGGCACACTGAACTATCAAGTAGTCATCAGTTTGCTCTGCCAGACGTTCATAACATCCGACGTTGCTCCTGCAGCAAGCCTGGAACCCAGCGGTGCTTCCAGGACGTAATTCTTCTGTGCAGCAATGAGGATAATCCTCAAGTTACGGACCCAGACCGTGTAATTGCTACCATCATCTTTCAAATTTGCTTTCTCAAGGAACGCATTAAAATTCAATGGAACAACAGCACGAGCCATCTATCTAGTAGATCGAACATAAACAAGCAGGATACTAATCAGGTACTAAGTTTCATGATAAATTTAAGTATAGTTAATTTACTCAAAGAACTCCCACTTAGATAGACATCCCTCTAATCCTCTAAGTGATTACGTGATCCAAATCAACTAAACCATGTCCGATCATCACGTGAGATGGAGTAGTTTCATTGGTGAACATCATTATGTTGATCATATCTACTATATGATTCACGCTCGACCTTTCGGTCTCCGTGTTCCGAGGCCATATCTGTATATGCTTGGCTCGTCAAGTATAACATGAGTATTCCGCGTGTGCAACTGTTTTGCACCCGTTGTATTTGAACGTAGAACCTATCACACCCGATCATCATGTGGTGTCTCAGCACGAAGAACTTTCGCAACGGTGCATACTCAGGGAGAACACTTCTTGATAATTTAGTGAGAGATCATCTTATAATGCTACCGTCAATCAAAGCAAGATAAGATGCATAAAAGATAAACATCACATGCAATCAATATAAGTGATATGATATGGCCATCATCATCTTGTGCTTGTGATCTCCATCTCCGAAGCACCGTCGTGATCACCATCGTCATCGGCGTGACACCTTGATCTCCATCGCATCATTGTTGTCATCTCGCCAAGCTTGTGCTTCCACGACTATCGCTACCGTTTAGTGATAAAGTAAAGCATTACATCGCGATTGCATTGCATACAATAAAGCGACAACCATATGGCTCCTGCCGGTTGCCGATAACTCGGTTACAAAACATGATCATCTCATACAATAAAATTCAGCATCATGTCTTGACCATATCACATCACAACATGCCCTGCAAAAACAAGTTAGACGTCCTCTACTTTGTTGTTGCAAGTTTTACGTGGCTGCTACGGGCTTAAGTAAGAACCAATCTCACCTACACATCAAAACCACAACGATAGTTTGACAATTTGACTCCGTTTTAACCTTCGCAAGGACCGGGCGTAGCCATACTTGGTTCAACTAAAGTTGGAGAAACTGTCACCCACAAGCCACCTCTGTGCAAAGCACGTCGGGAGAACCGGTCTCGCGTAATGTCGGTCTGGGCCGCTTCATCCAACAATACCGCCAAACCAAAGTATGAAATGCTGGTAGGCAGTATGACTTATATCGCCCACAACTCACTTGTGTTCTACTCGTGCATATAACATCAACATATAAAACCTAGGCTCGGATGCCACTGTTGGGATACGTAGTAATTTCAAAAAAATTCCTACGCACACGCAAGATCATGGTGATGCATAGCAACGAGAGGGGGAGTATGATCTACATACCTAGTAGATCGGCAACGGAAGCGTTTGGTTGATGTAGTCGTACGTCTTCATGATCCGACCGATCAAGCACCGAAACTACGGCACCTCCGAGTTCTAGCACACGTTCAGCTCGATGACGATCCCCGGACTCTGATCCAACAAAGTGTCGGGGAAGAGTTCCGTCAGCACGACGGCGTGGTGACGATCTTGATGTACTACTGCAGCAAGGCTTCGCCTAAACTCCGCTACAATATTATCGAGGACTATGGTGGCTGGGGGCGCCGCACACGGCTAAGGAAAAGATCACGTGGATCAACTTGTGTGTTTCTGGGGTGCCCGTGCCTCCGTATATAAAGGACTAAAGGGGGGAGGCTGGCCGGCCAAGGAGGGCGCGCCAGGAGAGTCCTACTCCCTCTGGGAGTAGGATTCCCCCCCCCCCCCCCAATCCTAGTTGGAATAGGATTCACGGAGGGGGGAAAAGAGAGAGAGGGGCCGGCCCCCTCTCCTTGTCCTATTCGGACCAAGGGAGGGGAGGGGCGCGTGGCCCATGAGGGGCTGCCTCTTCTCTTTTCCACCAAGGCCCATCATGGCCCATATAGCTCCCGGGGGGTTCCGGTAACCTCCCGGTACTCCGGTAAAATCCCGATTTCACCCGGAACACTTCCGATATCCAAACATAGGCTTCCAATATATCAATCTTTATGTCTCGACCATTTCGAGACTCCTCGTCATGTCCGTGATCACATCCGGGACTCCGAAAAACCTTCGGTACATCAAAATGCATAAACTCATAATATAACTGTCATCGTAACCTTAAGCGTGCGGACCCTACGGGTTCGAGAACAATGTAGACATGACCGAGACATGTCTCCGGTCAATAACCAATAGCAGGACCTGGATGCCCATATTGGCTCCTACATATTCTACGAAGATCTTTATCGGTCAGACTGCATAACAACATACGTCGTTCCCTTTGTCATCGGTATGTTACTTACCCGAGATTCGATCGTCGGTATTCCAATACCTAGTTCAATCTCGTTGCCGGCAAGTCTCTTTACTCGTTCTGTAATACATCATCCCGCAACTAACTCATTAGTTGCAATGCTTGCAAGGCTTTAAGTGATGTGCATTACCGAGAGGGCCCAGAGATACCTCTCCGACAATCGAAGTGACAAAACCTAATCTCGAAATACGCCAACCCAACATGTACCTTTGGAGACACCTGTAGTACTCCTTTATAATCACCCAGTTACGTTGTGACGTTTGGTAATACCCAAAGTGTTCCTCCGGTAAACGGGAGTTGCATAATCTCATAGTTATAGGAACATGTATAAGTCATGAAGAAAGCAATAGCAACATACTAAACGATCGGGTGCTAAGCTAATGGAATGGGTCATGTCAATCAAATCATTCTCTTAATGATGTGATCCCATTAATCAAATAACAACTCATTGTTCATGGTCAGGAAACATAACCATCTTTGATTAACGAGCTAGTCAAGTAGAGGCATACTAGTGACACTTTGTTTGTCTATGTATTCACACATGTATTATGTTTCCGGTTAATACAATTCTAGCATGAATAATAAACATTTATCATGATTATAAGGAAATAAATAATAACTTTATTATTGCCTCTAGGGCATATTTCCTTCAACACAGAGCATGGCAGAGGAGCCGCTTCCCACTGCGGGACGCCCCCGCCGCCACCGTGTAATCTAAATTTGCCATGAAAAACGTTCGGATTGCCATGCTTAAATTCCGAACGTTTATCATTTCCGTTTATTTTATATCGATCATCGTATAATTTAAAGTCGGAGTCAGACTGAACGAAATGTATGGTTTGATCAATTGAATGTTCTGCTAGAGCCGTATCAAATTAAATATAAAACGTCATCAAGACACATGTATTCCTTGTCATCCAACGACCTAGACTGCTTCAATGTCGAGCACTCAACACGTTTAGCGTGCAGTTAATTTCATGCCAAAAATAGTGCTAATCACATGACAACACGCAAATAATATCCTTACGCATAAATGATCTGAACATATGATCTTCCACCAAATAAACCAACTAGCATCAACTACAAGGAGTAATCAACACTACTAGCAACCTACTAGCATCAATCCCGGACTTTGAGACAAGAATTGGATATAAGAGATGGACTAGGGTTTGGAGATGAGATGGTGCTGGTGAAGATGTTGATAGAGATTGCCCTCTCCCGATGAGAGGAGCGTTGGTGATGACGATGGTGATGATTTCCCCCTCCTGGAGGGAAGTATCCTCGGCAGAACAGCTCTATCGGAGCTCTAGATTGGTTCCGCCTCGTGGCGGCGGAGTCTCGTCCCAAAAGGTTGCCTCCGATTTTTCTCTCATCGAAAGACCTCATATAGTAGAAGATGGACGTCGGAAACCCACCAGGGGGCCCACGAGGTAGGGGGCGCACCCCCCACCCTCGTGAGCAGGGTGTGGGCCCCTGGACTTCATCTTTGGCGAGGATTTTTCTTTATTTATTTTAAGATATTACGTGGAGTTTCAGGACTTTTGGAGTTACGCAGAATAGGTCTCTAATATTTGCTCCTTTTCCAGCCCAGAATTCCAGCTGCCAGCATTCTCCCTCCTTATGTAAACCTTGTAAAATAAGAGAGAATAGCTATAAGTATTGTGACATAAAATGAAATAACAACCCATAATGCAATAAATATCGATATAAATGCATGATGCAAAATGGACGTATCAACTCCCGCAAGCTTAGACCTCGCTTGTCCTCAAGCGAAAAGCCGATACAAATAAATATGTCCTCATGTTTAGGGGTAGAGGCGTCGATAAAAATAAAATACGGACATGAAGGCATCATGATTATTCTCACAACAGCAACAAATATAGATTTTGTCATATGATTGCTTATGTTCAAGTGATGATCTAATCACAAAGCAAAAGTATAAATCATAAACCTTATTGGGCTCCAACAAACACGGTCACTGAAGCAATTGCAATTTATCATAACATCGGAAAGAGTCTATGTCAGAGCTTAGAAGCAGGTCCACATACTCAACTATCATTTAGTCCTTCATAATTGCTAACACTCACGCGATACTTGTGGTTACGGAGTTTTAATCGGACATAGAGAAAGATAGGGGCTTATAGTTTTGCCCCACAACCTTTTACCTCAAGGGCAATGTCAAAAATAATGGTTCATGCTCCCCTACATCCAATTAGATATATATATATATATCATGTTCTTTCCAACATGCTAAGCTTTGCCAAAGGATAAAAAGAAAAAGAAAAGGTGAAGATCACCATGACTCTTGCAAAAGGTAGAAGATAATTATAAAAGATAGGCCCTTCGCAGAGGGAAGCAGAGGTTGCCATGCGCTTTTATGGTTGGATGCACAAAATCTTAGTGCGAAAGAACGTCACTTTATATTGCCCCTTGTGATGTGAACCTTTATTATGCAGTCTGTCGCTTTTATTACTTCCACATCACAAGATCGTATAAAGCTTATTTCTCCCACACCTTTCAATCATACATATTTAGAGCAATTTTTATTGCTTTGCACCGATGACAACTTACTTGAAGGATCTTACTCAATCCATAGGTAGATATGGTGGACTCTCATGGCAAAACTGGTTTAAGGGTATTTGGAAACACAAGTAGTATCTCTACTTAGTGCTGAGAATTTGGCTAGCATGAGGGGGAAAGGCAAGCTCAACAAGTTAGAGGATCCATGACAACATACTTTATCTCAGATATAAGAAAGGCATAACTCATTACGTTGTCTTCCTTGTCCAACATCAACTCTTTAGCATGTCATATTTTAATGAGCGCTTCCAATCATAAAGGATGTCAATGATAATATATCTATATGTGAAAACCTCTCTTTCCTTATTACTTCCTATTAATTGCAACAATGACCAAACCTATGTCTGTCAACTCCCAACAACTTTTAATCATCATACTCTTTCTATGTGAAGTCATTACTCAATAAGATCAATATGAACTTTTTGTTTCTTTTTATTCTTTTTCTCTTTTCTTTTATTCACCCAAGATCATGGCAAAATAATCAAGCCCTTGACTCAACACTAATCTTTATTATATATAGCTCACGGACTCGATTACAAAGAGAGGTCATAAAGCAAAACTCAAAACTAGATCATGCCATAAACTTTATTCTACTAGATCAAGATACTACTAATAGGATTGAACTAAGAAAAACGGTAAAGATAGGAGTTGTGATTGTGATACGATACCGGGGCACCTCCCCCAAGCTTGGCAGTTGCCAAGGGGAGTGCCCATACCCATGTGATTATGTCTCCTTCTTTGTTGTTGGTGTAATATTCTTGGAGATGATTCCTCTCAAGATACGGTTCTCCTCCTCGAGCTTATTGACTTACTGCTTGAGGTCCATTATCTCCTTACGAAGCTTTCATTGGAAGGGATAACCGAGTTTGGAATAGCTGAGCTATGTAGTTCCCCCATCGTGAACCCAGCTCGGAAGCGAGAGGTGACTTCTTGATCCTCCATGGTATCTACCCTCATCAGGTCAGCCTCCATCTCTTCCTCCGTTGCTGGCCCAAAGTGGTCAGCGTCGCTGTTTGCACTTGGTTCCGGTGCCGGATTAGATACCCGGCTCTCCCCAACTGACTCTTGAGAAGACATCTTGCTCTAATCTGCAGCAACAACAGCTCGAAACGAAAACAGAGGACAATTGCGTGATACGGGAGTCAAATCCTTCGGGAGAATAAATAATGAATTTTTACCGACCAAAATACGTAACGTGCAAGAAAACGGAGTCCGGAAGGCACACGAGGTGCTCACGAGGTAGGGGGCGCGCCCAGAGGGGTAGGGCGCGCCCACCACACCCTCGTGGGGCCCTCGTGTCCTTCCCGGACTGGTACTTATATCTTCTATTTTTCTAAATATTCCAAAACGGAGAAATATTGCCATAAAATTGTTTTGGAGTCGGTTTACTTACCGTACCACATACCTATTCCTTTTCGGGGTCTGAAACTGTCTGGAAAGTGTCTCTTATGTATTCCTCTGGGGTTACAGTTTCAATAATATTGTTTTCAACATTTATGGGATTACCTGAGATGTAATGTTTAATTCTTTGACCGTTTACCACCTTCGGATTCGTACCTTCGAAGTTGTTGATTTTTATTGCACCAGAACGATAGACCTCCTCGATAACATAGGGGCCTTCCTGTTGGGGAACGTTGCAGAAAACAAAAAAAATTCCTACGTTTCACCAAGATCAATCTATGGAGTCAACTAGCAACGAGAGGAGAGTGCATATCCATACCCTTGTAGATCACAAGCGGAAGCGTTCAAGAGAACGGGGATGATGGAGTCGTACTCGCCGTGATCCAAATCACCGATGACCAAGTGCAGAACGGACGGCACCTCCGCGTTCAACACATGTACGAAGTGGATGACGTCTCCTCCTTCTTGATCCAGCAAGGAGGAAGGAGAGGTTGATGAAGATCCAGCAGCACGACAGCGTGGTGCTGAATGCAGCAGTGATCGTAGCAGGGCTTCGCCGAGCTTCTGCGAGAGGGAGAGGTGTAGCAGGGGAGAGGGAGGCGCCAAGGCTTGAGGTGCGGCTGCCCTCCCCCCCCCACCTTTATATAGGCCCCCTAGGGGGGTGCGCCGGCCCTAGGAGATGGGATCTCCTAGGGGGGGCGGCGGCCAAGGGGTGGAGTACCCCCCAAGGCAAGTGGAGGCGCCCCCTCCCCTAGGGTTCCCAACCCTAGGCGCATGGGGGGCCCAAGGGGGGGCGCACCAGCCCACTATGGGCTGGTTCTCCTCCCCACTTCAGCCCATGGGGCCCCACCCGGTGGACCCCGGGACCCATCCGGTGGTCCCGGTATAATACCGGTGACCCCGAAACTTTCCCGATGGCCGAAACTACACTTCCTATATATAACTCTTCACCTCCGGACAATTTCGAAACTCCTCGTGACGTCCAGGATCTCATCCAGGACTCCGAACAACTTTCGGATTACTGCATACTCATATCTATACAACCGTAGCGTCACCGAACCTTAAGTGTGTAGACCCTACGGGTTCGAGAGACAAGCAGACATGACCGAGACGACTCTCTGGTCAATAACCAACAGCGGGATCTGGATACCCATGTTGGCTCCCACATGCTCCTCGATGATCTCATCGGATGAACCATGATGTCGAGGACCTAAACAATCCCGTACTCAATTCCCTTTGTCAACCGGTACGTTACTTGCCCGAGACTCGATCGTCGGTATCCCAATACCTTGTTCAGTCTCGTTACCGGCAAGTCACTTTACTCGTACCGTAATGCATGATCCCGTGATCAACCACTTGATCACATTGAGCTCATTATGATGATGCATTATCGAGTGGGCCCAGAGATACCTCTCTGTCATACGGAGTGACAAATCCCAGTCTCGATTCGTGCCAACCCAACAGACACTTTCGGAGATACCTGTAATGTACCTTTATAGTCACCCAATTACATTGTGACGTTTGGCACACCCAAGGCACTCCTACGGTATCCGGGAGTTGCACAATCTCATGGTCTAAGGAAATGATACTTGACATTCAGAAAAGCTACAGCAAACGAACTACACGATCTTTGTGCTATGCTTAGGTTTGGGTCTTGTCCATCACATCATTCTCCTAATGATGTGATCCCGTTATCGATGACATCCCCATGTCCATAGCCAGGAAACCATGACTATCTATTGATCAACGAGCTAGTCAACTAGAGGCTCACTAGGGACACATTGTGGTCTAGTATCCACACATGTATTATGATTTCCGGATAATACAATTATAGCATGAATAATAGACAATTATCATGAACAAGGAAATATAATAATCATTTTATTATTGCCTCTAGGGCATATTTCCAACAGTCTCCCACTTGCACTAGAGTCAATCATCTAGTTACATTGTGATGAATCGAACACCCATGGAATTCTGGTCTTGATCATGTTTTGCTCTAGGGAGAGGTTTAGTCAATGGATCTGCTACATTCAGGTCCGTATGTACTTTAGAAATCTCTATGTCTCCATTTTGAACACTTTCACGAATGGAGTTGAAGCGACGCTTGATATGCCTGGTCTTCCTGTGAAACCTGGGCTCCTTGGCAAGGGCAATAGCTCCAGTGTTGTCATAGAAGAGAGTCATCGGGGCCGACGCATTGGGTATGACTCCTAGGTCGGTAATGAACTCCTTCACCCAGACTGCTTCGTGTGCTGCCTCCGAGGCTGCCATGTACTCCGCTTCACATGTAGATCCCGCCATAACGCTTTGCTTGCAACTGCACCAGCTTACTGCCCCACCATTCAAAATATACACGTATCCGGTTTGTGACTTAGAGTCATCCAGATCTGTGTCGAAGCTAGCATCGACGTAACCCTTTACGACGAGCTCTTTGTCACCTCCATAAACGAGAAACATGTCCTTAGTCCTTTTCAGGTACTTTAGGACATTCTTGACCGCCGTCCAGTGTTCCTTGCCGGGATTGCTTTGGTACCTTCCTACCAAACTTACGGCAAGGTTTACATTAGGTCTGGTACACAGCATGGCATACATAATAGACCCTATGGCTGAGGCATAGGGGATGACACTCAACTCTTCTATATCTTCTGCCGTGGTCGGACATTGAGCCGAGCTCAATTTCACACCTTGCAACACAGGCAAGAACCCCTTCTTAGACTGATCCATATTGAACTTATTCAATATCTTATCAAGGTATGTGCTTTGTGAAAGACCTATGAGGCGTCTTGATCTATCTCTATAGATCTTGATGCCTAATATATAAGCAGCTTCTCCAAGGTCCTTCATTGAAAAACTCTTATTCAAGTAGGCCTTAATGCTGTCCAAAAGTTCTATATTATTTCCCATCAAAAGTATGTCATCTACATATAATATGAGAAATGCTACAGAGCTCCCACTCACTTTATTGTAAACGCAGGCTTCTCCATAAGTCTGCATAAACCCAAACGCTTTGATCATCTCATCAAAGCGAATGTTCCAACTCCGAGATGCTTGCACCAGCCCATAAATCGAGCGTTGGAGCTTGCACACCTTGTCAGCATTCTTAGGATAGACAAAACCTTCCGGCTGCATCATATACAATTCTTCCTTAAGGAAACCATTAAGGAATGCCGTTTTGACGTCCATTTGCCATATCTCATAATCATAGAATGCGGCAATTGCTAACATGATTCAGACGGACTTCAGCTTCTCTACAGGTGAGAAAGTCTCATTGTAGTCAACCCCTTGAACTTGTCGGTAACCCTTAGCAACAAGCCGAGCTTTATAGATGGTCACATTACCATCCGCGTCTGTCTTCTTCTTAAAGATACATTTATTTTCTATGGCTCGCCGATCAACGGGCAAGTCAGTCAAAGTCCATACTTCGTTTTCATACATGGATCCTATCTCGGATTTCATGGCTTCCAACCATTTGTCGGAATCTGGGCCCGCCATCGCTTCTTCATAGTTCGAAGGTTCACCGTTGTCTAACAACATGATTTCCAAGACAGGGTTACCGTACCACTCTGGTGCGGAACGTGTCCTTGTGGACCTACGAAGTTCAGTAGGAGCTTGATCCGAAGTATCTTGATCATCATCATTAACTTCCTCTCTAATCGGTGCAGGCACCACAGGAACATTTTCCTGAGCTTCGCTACTCTCTGCTTCAAGAGGCATTACTTCATCAAGCTCTACTTTCCTCCCACTTACTTCTTTCGAGAGAAACTCTTTCTCTAGAAAGGATCCATTCTTGGCAACGAAGATCTTGCCTTCGGATCTGAGGTAGAAGGTATACCCAACAGTTTCTTTAGGGTATCCTATGAAGACGCATTTTTCTGACTTGGTTCGAGCTTTTCAGGTTGAAGTTTCTTGACATAAGCATCGCATCCCCAAACTTTTAGAAACGACAGCTTAGGTTTCTTCCCAAACCATAATTCATACGGTGTCGTCTCAACGGATTTCGATGGAGCCCTATTTAAAGTGAATGCGGCAGTCTCTAAAGCATAGCCCCAAAATGATAGCGGTAAATCGGTAAGAGACATCATAGATCGCACCATATCTAGTAGAGTGCGATTACGACGTTCGGACACACCATTACGCTGAGGTGTTCCAGGCGGCGTGAGTTGTGAAACTATTCCACATTTTCTTAAGTATGTGCCAAATTCGTGACTCAAGTATTCTCCCCCGCGATCTGATCGCAAGAACTTGAATTTCCTATCACGTTGATTCTCAACCTCACTCTGAAATTCCTTGAACTCTTCAAAGGTCTCAGACTTGTGTTTCATTAAGTAGACATACCCATATCTACTCAAGTCATCAGTGAGGGTGAGAACATAACGATATCCACCGCGAGCCTCAACGCTCATTGGACCACACACATCAGTATGTATGATTTCCAATAAGTTGGTTGCTCGCTCCATTGTTCCTGAGAATGGAGTCTTGGTCATTTTACCCATGAGGCATGGTTTGCACGTGTCAAATGATTCGTAATCAAGAGACTCTAAAAGTCCATCTGCATGGAGCTTCTTCATGCGTTTGACACCTATGTGACCAAGGCGGCAGTGCCACAAGTATGTGGAACTATCATTATCAACCTTACATCTTTTGGTATTCACACTATGAATATGTGTAGCATTACGCTCGAGATTCATTAAGAAATAAACCATTCACCATCGGAGCATGATCATAAAACATATCTCTCATATAAATAGAACAACCATTATTCTCGGATTTAAATGAGTAGCCATCTCGTATTAAACGAGATCCTGATACAATGTTCATGCTCAAAGCTGGCACTAAATAACAATTATTGAGGTTTAAAACTAATCCCGTAGGTAAATGTAGAGGTAGCGTGCCGACGGCAATCACATCGACCTTGGAACCATTCCCGACGTGCATCGTCACCTCGTCCTTCGCCAGTCTCCGCTTATTCCGCAGCTCCTGCTTTGAGTTACAAATGTGACCAACCGCACCGGTATCAAATACCCAGGAGCTACTACGAGTACTGGTAAGGTACACATCAATTACATGTATATCACATATACCTTTTGTGATGTCGGCCTTCCTGTCCGCTAAGTATTTGGGGCAGTTCCGCTTCCAGTGACCACTTTCCTTGCAATAAAAGCACTCAGTCTCGGGCTTGGGTCCATTCTTTGGCTTCTTCCCGGCAGCTTGCTTACCAGGCGCGGCAACTCCCTTGCCGTCCTTCTTGAAGTTCTTCTTACCCTTGCCTTTCTTGAACTTACTGGTTTTATTCACCATCAACACTTGATGTTCCTTTTTGACTTCTACCTCTGCTGATTTCAGCATTGCAAATACTTCAGGAATGGTCTTTTCCATCCCCTGCATATTGAAGTTCATCACAAAGCTCTTGTAGCTTGGTGGAAGCGACTGAAGGATTCTGTCAATGACCGCGTCATCCGGGAGATTAACTCCCGGCTGAGTCAAGCGGTTATGCAACCCAGACATTTTGAGTATGTGCTCACTGACAGAACTATTTTCCTCCATCTTACAGCTGAAGAACTTGTCGGAGACTTCATATCTCTCGACCCGGGCATGAGCTTGGAAAACCATTTTCAGCTCTTCGAACATCTCATATGCTCCGTGTCGCTCAAAACGCTTTTGGAGCCCCGGTTCTAAGCTGTAAAGCATGCCGCACTGAACGAGGGAGTAATCATCAGCACGTGTCTGCCAAGCGTTCATAACATCTTGGTTCTGTGGGACGGGTGCATCACCTAGCGGTGCTTCTAGGACATAATCTTTCTTGACAGCTATGAGGATGATCCTCAGGTTCCGGACCCAGTCCGTATAGTTGCTGCCATCGTATTTCATCTTGGTTTTCTCTTGGAACGCGTTGAAGTTGAGGACAACGTTGGCCATTTGATCTACAAGACATATTGTAAAGATTTTAGACTAAGTTCATGATAATTAAGTTCATCTAATCAAATTATTCAATGAACTCCCACTTAGATAGACATCCCTCCAGTCATCTAAGTATAACATGATCCAAGTTGACTAGGCCGTGTCCGATCATCACATGAGACGGACTAGTCAACATCGATGAACATCTTCATGTTGATCGTATCTTCTATATGACTCGTGCTCGGCCTTTCGGTCTTCTGTGTTCCGAGGCCATGTCTATACATGCTAGGCTCGTCAAGTCAACCTAAGTGTATTGCGTGTGTAAATCTGTCTTACACCCGTTGTATGTGAACGTTGGAATCTATCACACCCGATCATCACGTGGTGCTTCGAAACAACGAATTGTCGCAATGGCGCACAGTTAGGGGGGAACACTTTCTTGAAATTATTATGAGGGATCATCTTATTTACTACCGTCGTTCTAAGTAAACAAGATGCAAAAACATGATAAACATCACATGCAATCAAATAATAGTGACATGATATGGCCAATATCATATAGCTCCTTTGATCTCCATCTTGGGGCTCCATGATCATCTTTTCACCGGCATGACACCATGATCTCCATCATCATGATCTCCATCATCGTGTCTCCATGAAGTTGCTCGCCAACTATTACTTCTACTACTATGGCTAACGCTTTAGCAATAAAGTAAAGTAATTACATGACGTTTATATTGACACGCAGGTCATAAATAAATAAAGACAACTCCTATGGCTCCTGCCGGTTGTCATACTCATTGACATGCAAGTCGTGATCCCTATTACAAGAACATGATCAATCTCATACATCACATATATCATTCATATCACAACTTTTGGCCATATCACATCACAAAACACTTGCTGCAAAAACAAGTTAGACGTCCTCTAATTGTTGTTGCAAGTTTTTACGTGGATGCTATAGGTTTCTAGCAAGAACGGTTCTTACCTATGCCAAAACCACAACGTGAATTGCCAATTTCTATTTACCCTTCATAAGGACCCTGTTCATCGAATCCGATCTGACTAAAGTGGGAGAGACAGACACCCGCCAGCCACCTTATGCAACTAGTGCATGTCAATCGGTGGAACAGGTCTCACGTAAGCGTACGTATAAGGTTGGTCTGGGCTGCTTCATCCCATGATACCGCCGAATCAAGATAAGACTAGTAACAGCAAGCAAATTGACAATATTGACGCCCACAACTACTTTGTGTTCTACTCGTGCATAGTAACAACGCATAGACCTAGCTCATGATGCCACTGTTGGGGAACGTTGCAGAAAACAAAAAAAATTCCTACGTTTCACCAAGATCAATCTATGGAGTCAACTAGCAACGAGAGGAGAGTGCATCTACATACCCTTGTAGATCGCGAGCGGAAGCGTTCAAGAGAACGGGGATGATGGAGTCGTACTCGCCGTGATCCAAATCACCGATGACCAAGTGCCGAACGGACGGCACCTCCGCGTTCAACACACATACGGAGCGGATGATGTCTCCTCCTTCTTGATCCAGCAAGGGGGAAGGAGAGGTTGATGAAGATCCAGCAGCACGACGGTGTGGTGGTGAATGCAGCAGTGATCGCAGCAGGGCTTCGCCGAGCTTCTGCGAGAGGGAGAGGTGTAGCAGGGGAGAGGGAGGCGCCAAGGCTTGAGGTGCGGCTGCCCTCCCCCCACCACCTTTATATAGGCCCCCTAGGGGGGTGCGCCGGCCCTAGGAGATGGGATCTCCTAGGGGGGGCGGCGGCCAAGGGGTGGAGTACCCCCCCCCAAGGCAAGTGGAGGCGCCCCCTCCCCTAGGGTTCCCAACCCTAGGCGCATGGGGGGCCCAAGGGGGGGGGGGCGCACCAGACCACTATGGGCTGGTTCTCCTTCCCACTTCAGCCCATGGGGCCCTCCGGGATGGGTGGCCCCACCCGGTGGACCCCCGGGACCCATCCGGTGGTCCCGGTACAATACCGGTGACCCCGAAACTTTCCCGATGGCTGAAACTACACTTCCTATATATAACTCTTCACCTCCGGACAATTCCGGAACTCCTCGTGACATCCAGGAACTCATCCGGGACTCTGAACAACTTTCGGATTACTGCATACTCATATCTATACAACCCTAGCGTCACCGAACCTTAAGTGTGTAGACCCTACGGGTTCGGGAGACAAGCAGACATGACCGAGATGACTCTCTGGTCAATAAACAACAGCGGTATCTGGATACCCATGTTGGCTCCCACATGCTCCTCGATGATCTCATCGGATGAACCACGATGTCGAGGACCTAATCAATCATGTACTCAATTCCCTTTGTCAATCGGTACGTTACTTGCCCGAGACTCGATTGTCGGTATCCCAATACCTTGTTCAGTCTCGTTACCGGTAAGTCACTTTACTCGTACCGTAATGCATGATCCCGTGATCAACCACTTGATCACATTGAGCTCATTATGATGATGCATTACCGAGTGGGCCCAGAGATACCTCTCCGTCATACGGAGTGACAAATCCCAGTCTCGATTCGTGCCAACCCAACAGACACTTTTGGAGATACCTGTAATGTACCTTTATAGTCACCCAATTACGTTGTGACGTTTGGCACACCCAAGGCACTCCTACTGTATTCAGGAGTTGCACAATCTCATGGTCTAAGGAAATGATACTTGACATCCAGAAAAGCTACAGCAAATGAACTACACGATCTTTGTGCTATGCTTAGGTTTGGGTCTTGTCCATCACATCATTCTCCTAATGATGTGATCCCGTTATCGATGACATCCCCATGTCCATAGCCAGGAAACCATGACTATCTGTTGATCAACGAGCTAGTCAACTAGAGGCTCACTAGGGACACATTGTGGTCTATGTATCCACACATGTATTACGATTTCCAGATAATACAATTATAGCATGAATAATAGACAATTATCATGAACAAGGAAATATAATAATCATTTTATTATTGCCTCTAGGGCATATTTCCAACACTTCCCATTTAGAGAGAAGTTTTCCTGCAAAAAATCTTAAACGAGAGTTGTGTAGCAATACATAATCACCTACATTAAACTCACGCTTTTGTATCCTTTTGTCATGCCATCTTTTAACTTGTTCTTTAAATAACTTGGCATTTTCATAAGCTTGGGTTCTCCATTCATCAAGTGAGCTAATATCAAATAACCTCTTCTCACCAGCAAGTTTGAAATCATAGTTGAGCTCTTTAATAGCCCAATATGCCTTATGTTCTAGTTCGAGAGGTAAGTGGCATGATTTTCCATAAACCATTTTATATGGAGACATACCCATAGGATTTTTATATGCAGTTCTATAAGCCCATAATGCATCATCAAGTTTCTTAGACCAATTCTTTCTAGACCTATTAACAGTCTTTTGCAAAATTAATTTGAGCTCTCTATTGCTCAATTCTACTTGACCACTAGACGGTGGGTGATAAGGAGATGCAATTCTATTATTAACATCATATTTAGCAAGTGTTTTACGGAAAGCATCATGAATAAAGTGTGAACCACCATCAGTCATTAAATATCTAGGGACTCCAAACCTCGGAAAAATAACTTCCTTAAGCATTTTAACAGAAGTGTTATGATCAGCACTACTAGTTGGAATAGCCTCTACCCACTTAGTAACGTAATCAACAGCAACTAAAATATGTGTATACCCATTAGAGGCAGGAAAAGGTCCCATATAATCAAAGCCCCAGACATCAAACGGTTCAATAACAAGAGAATAATTCATAGGCATTTCTTGACGTCTACTAATATTACCAATTCTTTGACATTCATCACAAGATAAGACAAACTTACGGGCATCCTTGAAAAGAGTAGGCCAATAAAAACCGGATTGCAATACCTTATGTGCAGTTCTGTCTCCAGCGTGGTGTCCTCCATAAGCTTCGGAGTGACACTTGCGTAGGATCTGTTCCTGTTCATGCTCAGGTACACAACGTCTAATAACACCATCTACTCCTTCTTTATAAAGATGTGGGTCATCCCAAAAGTAATGTCGTAAATCATAGAAAAACTTCTTCTTTTGTTGGTATGTGAAGCTAGGTGGTATAAACTTAGCAACAATATAATTAGCATAATCAGCATACCAAGGAGTACTACGAGAAGTACTTATAACATTTAATTGTTCATCGGGAAAGCTATCATTAATAGGTAGTGGGTCATTAAGAACATTTTCTAACCTAGACAAGTTGTCTGCAAGGGGGTTCTCAACTCCTTTTCTATCAATGATATGCAAATCAAATTCTTGTAGCAGGAGAACCCACCTAATAAGTCTAGGTTTAGCATCTTTCTTTTCCATAAGATATTTAATAGCAGCATGATCAGTGTGAATAGTTACTTTAGAATCAACAATATAAGGTCTGAACTTATCACAAGCAAATACAACTGCTAAAAGTTCTTTTTCAGTAGTAGCATAATTTCTTTGAGCATTATCTAGAGTCTTACTAGCATAATGGATAACATTTAATTTCTTATCAACTCGTTGCCCTAGAACAGCACCTACAACATAATCACTAGCATCACACATAATTTTAAAGGGTAAATTCCAATCAGGTGTCTGAACAACAGGTGCAGAGACTAATGTTTTCTTAAGTATTTCAAATGCTTCTACACAATCATCATCAAAGATAAATGGTATATCTTTTTGCAATAAATTAGTCAGAGGCCGAGAAATTTTTGAGAAGTCCTTAGTAAACCTCCTATAAAATCCGGCGTGACCAAGGAAACTTCTTATACCTTTGATGTCCTTGGGACATCGCATCTTTTCAATAGCATCAACTTTGGCTTTATCAACTTCAATACCTCTTTCGGAAACTTTGTGCCCCAAAACAATACCTTCATTAACCATAAAGTGGCACTTTTCCCAATTCAAGACAAGATTAGTTTCTTCACATCTCTGCAAAACTCGATCAAGGTTTCTCAAGCAATCATCAAAAGAGGAACCATAGACGAAAAAATCGTCCATCAAAACCTCACAAATCTTTTCACAAAAGTCCGAGAATATAGCCATCATGCATCTTTGAAAGCTAGCAGGTGCATTACATAGACCGAAAGGCATACGTCTATAAGCAAAAGTACCAAAAGGGCATGTAAAAGTAGTCTTTGATTGATCTCTAGCCGACACAGGTATTTGAGAGAAACCAGAATAACCATCTAGAAAGCAGTAATGTGTATGTTTGCATAATCTTTCCAGCATTTGATCAATAAAAGGTAAGGGGTAATGATCTTTCTAGTAGCTTTATTTAATTTGCAGAAATCAATTACCATCCTATAACCTGTAATAATTCTTTGTGGAATCAATTCATCTTTATCATTAGGAACAACAGTAATACCTCCCTTCTTAGGGACACAATGGACAGGACTTACCCACCGACTATCAGCAACGGGATAAATTATACCTACCTCCAGAAGCTTGAGTGTTTCTTTTCTTACCACTTCTTTCATTTTAGGATTCAGACATCGTTGAGGATCACGAACTTGTTTGGCATCTGCTTCCAAATTTATTTTATGTTGACATAGAGTGGGACTAATGCCCTTAAGATCATCAAGAGTGTATCCAATAGCAGCACGATGCTTCTTCAGAGTTTTCAATAATCTTTCTTCTTCATGCTCTGAAAGGTTAGCACTAATAATAACAGGATATATCTTCTTTTCATCAAGATAAGCATATTTAAGATTATCTAGCAACGGTTTAAGCTCAAACACGGGATCACCCTTGGGTGGAGGGGGATCCCCTAAAATTTCAACAGGCAAATTGTGTTGCAGAATAGGTTCCTGTTTAAAGAATACTTCATCTATTTCCCTTCTTTCATTCATGAACATCTCATTTTCATGGTCTAGCAAATAGTGTTCTAAAGGATCACTAGGAGGTATGGCAATAGAAGCAAGACCAATAATATCATCCTTACTAGGCAATTCTTCCTCACGATGTTGTTTACTAAATTTAGAGAAATTAAACTCATGAACCATATCACCCAAGCCAATAGTAACAACATTCTTTTCGCAATCTATCTTAGCATTAACAGTGTTCAAGAAGGGTCTACCAAATATAATGGGACAAAAGCTATCTTGTGGAGAACCAAGAACAAGAATGTCAGCGGGATATTTAGTTTTCCCACACAAGACTTCAACATCTCTAACAATCCCAATTGGTGATATAGTATCCCTATTAGCAAGCTTAATAGTGACATCAATTTCTTCTAACTCAACAGGTGCAATGTCATGCATAATTTCTTTGTATAAGTCAATGGATATAACACTAGCACTAGCACCCATATCACATAAGCCATGATAACAATGATCTTCTATTTTAACAGAAATAACAGGCACGCCTACCACAGGTCTATGTTTATCTTTATCACAAGGCTTAGCAATTCTAGCAGTTTCACCATTGAACTGAATAACATGCCCATCAATATTATCAGACAAGAGATCTTTAACAATAGCAATATTAGGTTCTACTTTAACTTGCTCAGGGGGTACATAAGTTCTGATATTGCTTTTACGAACAACAGTTGAAGCTTTAGCATGATCCTTTACTCTAACAGGGAAAGGTGGTTTCTCAACATAAGAAGTAGGAACAATAGGATCATTATAAGTGACAGTCTTTTCTTCAACTTTAATAGGTGCGGCTACTTTTACTTCTATGGGAGGATGATATTTAAACCACTTCTCCTTAGGGAGATCAACATAAGTAGAAAAAAATTCACAGAAAGAAGCTACTATCTCAGAGTCAAGTCCATATTTAGTGCTAAACTTATGGAAAATATCGGTATCCATAAAAGATTTAACACAATCAAACTTAGGTGTCATACCTGAATCCTTACCTTCATCGAGGTCACAATCTTCAGAGTTGCGTTTAATTCTATCCAATAAGTTCCATCTGAATTCAATAGTCTACATCATAAAAGAGCCAGCACAAGAAGTATCGAGCATGGTGCGATTGTTTTCAGAAAGCCGAGCATAAAAACTTTGCATAATTATTTCTCTCGAGAGCTCTTGATTGGGGCATGAATATAACATTGATTTAAGCCTCCCCCAAGCTTGAGCGATGCTTTCTCCTTTGCGAGGCCAGAAATTATATATATAATTGCGATCACGATGAACAAGATGCATAGGGTAATACTTTTGATGAAATTCCAATTTCAATCTTTTATAGTCCCACGATCTCGTATCACATAGCTTATACCATATCAATGCGTCTTCCTTCAAAGATAAAGGGAAGACCTTCTTCTTAGCAACATCATCGGGTACACCTGCAAGCTTAAATAATCCACAAACTTTATCCACATATAATAAGTGCTCATCAGGATGCTTTGTTCCATCTCCTGTAAAAGAGATAGCTAGCAGTCTTTCCATCATACCCGAAGGAAATTCAAAAGGAGTTTCATTTTCAATAGGTTCAGTAGGTTGAGGAGCAACTCTTTGCTCTATTGGACGGGGCGAAGATACCCCGAACAAGCCCCTCAGAGAATTACTTTCCATAGTAACAAGTGACAGTAAATTTCAGCACACTATATAAATTTTTCCATACCAAATTCCACCTACCAAAGGCGCTACACTCCCCGGCAACGGCGCCAGAAAAGAGTCTTGATGACCCAAAAGTATAGGGGATCTATCATAGTCCTTTCGATAAGTAAGAGTGTCGAACCCAACGAGGAGCAGAAGGAAATGATAAGCGGTTTTCAGCAAGTATTCTCTGCAAATACTGAAATAAGTGGTAACAGATAGTTTTGTGACAAGATAAATTGTAACGAGCAACAAGTAACAAAAGTAAATAAAGTGCAGCAAGGTGGCCCAATCCTTTTTGTAGCAAAGGACAAGCCGGAACAAACTCTTATAATAGGAAAAGCGCTCCCGAGGACACATGGGAATATCGTCAAGCTAGTTTTCATCACATTCATAGGATTCGCGTTCGGGACTTTGATAATTTGATATGTGGGTGGACCGGTGCTTGGGTGCTGTTCTTACTTGAACAAGCATCCCACTTATGATTAACCTCTATTGCAAGTATCCGCAACTACAACAAAAGTATTAAGGTAAACCTAACTATAGCATGAAACATATGGATCCAAATCAGCCCCTTACGAAGCAACGCATAAACTAGGGTTTAAGCTTCTGTCACTCTAGCAACCCATCATCTACTTATTACTTCCCAATGCCTTCCTCTAGGCCCAAATAATGGTGAAGTGTTATGTAGTCGACGTTCACATAACACCACTAGAGGCTAGACAACATACATCTTATCAAAATATCAAACGAATACCAAATTCACATGACTACTAATAGCAAGACTTCTCCCTTGTCCTCAGTAACAAACTTAATTACTCACAAAGCATATTCATGTTCATAATCAGAGGGGTAATAATATGCATAAAGGATCTGAACATATGATCTTCCACCAAATAAACCAACTAGCATCAACTATAAGGAGTAATCAACACTACTAGCATCAATCCCGGACTTTGAGACAAGAATTGGATACAAGAGATGAACTAGGGTTTGGAGATGAGATGGTGCTGGTGAAGATGTTGATGGAGATTGCCCTCTCCCGATGAGAGGAGCGTTGGTGATGACGATGGTGATGATTTCCCCCTCCGGAGGGAAGTATCCCCGGCAGAACAGCTCTGTCGGAGCTCTAGATTGGTTCCGCCTCGGTTCCGCTTCGTGGCGGCGGAGTCTCATACCGAAAGGTTGCCTCTGATTTTTTTTTCTCATCGAAAGACCTCATATAGAAGAAGATGGACGTCGGAGACCCACCAGGGGGGCCACGAGGTAGGGGCGCGCCCTTGGAGGGGGGTGCGCCCCCCACCCTCGTGAGCAGGGTGTGGGCTCCCTGGACTTCATCTTTGGCGAGGATTTTTCTTTATTTATTTTAAGATATTCCGTGTAGTTTCAGGATTTTTGGAGTTGCGCAGAATAGGTCTTTAATATTTGCTCCTTTTCCAGCCCAGAATTCCAGCTGTCGGCATTCTCCCTCCTTATGTAAACCTTGTAAAATAAGAGAGAATAGCCATAAGTATTGTGACATAAAATGAAATAACAGCCCATAATGCAATAAATATCGATATAAAAGCATGATGCAAAATGGGCGTATCATACCACACCTTAGATGCTTTGGTGATACAAGCTCTTCAGAGGCGTTAGAATTGTGACCCAACACATCCCCGGTGGTTCGAATGGTTTTTTGCAGAAAAGCCCCAAAAGAGTTCGGCCATTGCTTACAAGCACAAAGACTGCTTAGATGCAATTGGATCTCAGATCAAACGACCTCCAAGCTCGTATCACCGTAGCATCCAAGCTGCGATAACACCTTATGTTTTCTCGCACGGGAGAGTATGAGGTGCTCCCGCACTATAGATTCTATGGTGATACGAGTTCACTGACTAGTAATTTGTACGTGCTTTGCACGTTAGATTAAAAGTAAATATCCTATCTCATAAAAATCAGAGTACTACAATGAATTTATATATGAAGAATGCATTAGAAAAGAGCATATAGTTTTATTCCAAAAGAAATGATAAGGGCGTGTTTGTGAAATCTTTTAGTTTTTCAAATTCAAACTTATAATATAGGTAAAATTAATTTGATGTTATAATTTTCATCTTTCCATACTTTCAAGTCAGCGTTTTCTCATAAACTGTATCTCATCTGTGTGTTGTCGACCGCACAGCAATTTAAGTAACTTATTGTCCCCTTAAGAAAAATAAAGTAAAGTCTAAATCTAAAATTTATAATGATATTTTGAATATTTCACTCCACGAACAAAAATATTGCCATGCCTACACTTTTTTTCTACCGTGTTCTAATTCTTTTGAGAAAAAAATACTTCCCTACATGCATTCAACAGTATTCATGTGAGGAGCAAATTGCTAATATAGGCCGCTAGCCTCTACATGCACATTTGTTTAGATGTTTCTGGTGTGTACTGGAGAATTAACGGGAACATTTCACAATATGAGGCTAGCTGCGTGCTCACTTGAAGCTCTAGAAAGATCATCCCAGCCTTGTTTTGGCGCCCAACCGTGGGAGTGAATCCCACTAACCATAACCGTTGGATCAGTAGGGTTCAACTTTGATAAACGGTGGCGATTCAACCCGCAGAGGAAATCAATGGCTAGCAAACGATTCTGCGTCACGGCGGGTGGCTATCCAAAGTTTGAAAATTGGTGTACTAGAGAAGATAGGGATACAGTATATTTTTACAGGCACATTTTTCCTCCGTGCCGAGACGTGGCACACCCTACCGCGCGGTTTCGGGGTCCTCCGGGTGGTGCACGCATATATTCTTCCTGACGTGGGACGCCCTACCGCGCGTTTTCTGGGTCCTCCTCGGTCGTAGCGCCAAAGCAATTAAATGAGTCGTCAAATCACGAAAGACCACCTTTCCCGCTGAGTACATCAGTGAAGCATGGTGGCTAGCTAGTTGGGCTAGTTCGACCGATTAGCTAGGCCGCCGCCACATTTATTTTTTCACCCCTTTTGTTACCTACTTGCCGGCAGGTAAATTTAAATATCCACCGCGGCGTTGCTCTGGTGTTTGGGTGCGGCAGGATTTTTAATTTTTTGATTGACGGAAGCAGGCGCGGCAGGATTTTTAATTTTTTGATTGACGGGAGCAGGCGCGGCAGCAATTAGTCACGATGACTCCGCCTGTAAAAACCCACTGCTCCCTGATGTGAGAAGTCGTCGACTGGTGTTTTACCGTGGCGAAATCCAAAAGATTCCCCGCTCCCTCCGCCTTCCCGTAGATTGCATTGCCTTTCAGCCGTTTCGCCCCCTTTGCTTCCTCTCCCCATTGCTTCTACCTGGTGCCATGGCGGCGCAGTAGATCACGGAGTCCGAGGTGAGGCTCCTGACACAGGAGCTCCATGTCAAGGATGCGGAGCTCAGGGCCAAGGATGTGGAGCTCCGTGAGCTCAACGAGGAGAGGAGTGCCATGCTCCTCCGTTATGTGCGGGAGTTCACAGAGCTTCAAAAGCGGCAGGCGTCCACCACAAAGATGCTCGAGGCGTCGGCGGCGTTGCTGCAGAAAGCGGGAGATACGATAGGCCGTTAGGGGAGCCGGCTGGAGCGCGAGCGGGCCGATCGTGAAGAGGTCCAGGATCGCCTCAGCCACTTGGTGAACCAAGTTGCCACGCACGTGTTGCGGCTGCGCGATGCCTACCGTCGTGCCAGCGCGACGATGTCGGCCATCGGGCTAAACCCGTTCGACCACCCGGTCGACTTCAACGAGCTGCGGCTTTCGGACCTGGTCTCCTTCTTCACCTATGTCTCCGAGGAGCTGAGCCGTCTCCGCGCGATAGTGGGGGCTGAGCTGGACAAGGAGGGGTTGCGGGCTGTCGTCGCCATTGCCAGGCGAATCCTTTCAGGGCTCCGTCACCAGAATCCATTCGTGCCATTGGACGCCGTCTTTGACGAGATGGCTCCCGTCGATCGGGAGCAGGCTCTGCGGGCGGTTGCACCCTGCATCACCAACGTCGTGCGCCTCGAGAAGCAGAGGGACTTTGGTGGTGTTTAGGCGCCCTCTGCATGGGCATGTCCATGTCTCGGCGTAGCATGACCGTTGGATCAAACTCAGACGGTGTAGATCAGTCACTGTAGCACAAAGCGTGTGGGTGTGTTTGGTCGCATTCTCATCTCAATATAGTTGTTTCCTCTTCGTGTATTTTTGTCAACCTACTAGTGTGGACTCATGCACCCTTGATGCACTCTGCCAAACACCCAAAAGTGGGTCGAGAAGGGAACTTTTGCTCCCATCCCGTGCACCCTTCATACACCCTGCCTAACACTATTCGTGCTTCATATGGTTCATGTTTCGTGGAGTACTGTAGCACCGTACTCTCCGTGCGCTATGGACCTAGTTCTGTTAACATTGATCTCACCGTTCATTCTCGACCGGACAATCGAAAAAGCGGTACTATGTTACATATAGGAGTAGTTGACATGCGCACAACATCATTTGTTATCGTCATATCTTACTATACTAGCAACAAGATTGTGTAGTACTGACGTATGAACCACTGCACATGCCTAGTAGTAGGAGCACTGTGTATGTTCAAGTGGATGTCGTGTTTCGCACTCCTCCGTCGTAAGAGTGGAAACGCTTGTTGTAATCATTTTTTCTTCTGAAAAACAGTGGACACGCTCTACCGTGCGGATCCTCCTCCAGCCATGCACTAAATTACTCACTTTCGCCGACGTGTGGGATAGCCAGCATCGGGGTCCACTAGCCATGCACTAAATTACTTCGTAGTAGAGTGACGGTAGATTACCCCGATCGAAGCGCCGCAGTAATGCCCAATGAGCCGTCAAATCACAAAACCCCCTCCTTTCCAGCAGTAAGTTGGACGGACGAAGCAACCATCATTTCACTCTTCTCTCTGAGCTTCCTCTCTACCCAACCCTCGCTTCTGCCTCATCTCCTCATTTCTTCAAGAAAACCCCGACCTGCTTCTGCCATTGTTCTTCTCTCCCAAAGAAGGAAAGGTGAGCGCATCAATGGTGTTGATTCTGGCCAAGGCCTGGTCTTGCAACCCCGAGACTGATCCTATAACTCCCTCTCTTTTCTTCTTTTGGGTTTGTGATTATGGTTTCTTTTCTATTATTTCTATTTGACAGTTTCTTGATGGACGCTGGAGCACTGGCCGAAGTGATGTCTATGGCTCCGGCCAAAACCGTCAAGGCTCATGGTACGAAGAAGCGCAAGCACCCCGCCGAGACTACCGCAGACAAGCTCAAAGCCATCGCCCTGTCCAAGCCCCCCTCTCCGGGATCCCTCATTAAGCAAGTCCAGGTAATATCTCTTCTTGATGATCTTTTTCTCGATCTTGATCGTGTTTTTTCATCTAACACGCAGTACTAGTACTAGTAGTACAACTTTCTGGGTGATCTTGCATGTGATTTTTGTGTGCCAAATGACGGTTCTAAATTCCTCTTTTGACCAAAACATGCGAGAGGTTGACACTGATTTCTTATAGATTACTTTCAACTACTCCCTCTGTCCCAAATTTCTTGTCTTAGATTTGTCTAGATACGGATGTATCTAATACTAAAATGTGACTTGATACATCCGTATCTAGACAAATCTAAGACAAGAATTTTGGGACGGAGGGAGTACTTTATAAACATCAATGCTACCTTTTAAGAGGGTATATTTGCCTTAGTAACTTGTGTTATGGATATTGCATGTAATCCCTCTGCTCTTATGCCTTTGAAGACATGTTCTAGTGTCTTTGTTCACTCATTTCTCTGCGTATATGTAGTCATATATGGAGTATAATATCGAAAATCATCTTATATTTCTGAACGGAGGTAGTAATAAAATATGGTTTCTGTTTGAATTAGAACCAGGTCCGCGGTGGAGATGAAGTTCTCAAAGTCATGCCGTGTGAACTGGAAGACCTGATGATGAGTTGTACTGCTGAACTATCCAGCTGATTTGTCCTTGTCGTCACGTGTCCTGAACTAGTGTTTTCCTGTAGCATTGTTGTCAGGCGTGTTCTCGAGGCTGTACTTGACCACAACAATTTCCTGGCTGTGCCTTCGATTACGAAGGGTGTGGTTCTTGTAAAGCTTCCCAACAAATCTGATGCGGCATGTCTTCATCATCATGTTTATGAGTGGAAAGACCACTCTGTTAGGTTCTCCAAGGTTGCACCAACACTTGCACTTGCATCTGCTCCGGCCCGTGCAGTTGCACCGGCAATAGGCTGGGCTGCAGTTCGCACTTCATATACCAAAGTCCTTACAAAAACCGACATGTCCACCTTCTTGGTAAGCATTGGCCGCCCAAGTGCTTCATTCTTTTTTCTTTCCATGTTGTTTCACATGATTCACTATGTTGATCTAACTGTTTAGGTATGTCTTCTTGTTTGCAAACAGAGAATTTCTAGAGCAGCGATGGAGTCGTTCAACAATCCGGGCGACTGCGGCCAAGTTTCTCTTACCATGCGCAGCCTTGGTGTGAATGAACCTGCTCAATATATCGTAAGTACAAAGGATGGTCGCATGATGATTGATGCTAAAGGATGGTCAAGGTTCAAATCTAAATCATATCTTGCGGTAGGGGATGATGTCAAAATCGAACTTTCTCGGCAAGGAGAGCTGGTCCAAATCAATTTTGAAATTCTTCAGTAGCAGCACGCAACTGCCAAACTGATCTATCTTCCGAGAGATTTTGATGTAATAATCTGGCATGGTGAAACAAGTGTCCTGTGTGTATAAGTAGTATGACAGTATTATTTATCACATGGTATATCGTTGATAGAATTGCAACTCTGATTGCTGGTTAGGAACTGTCGTTCGATTTCATTCCAACAGCTACCGTGCTTTATTCAATTTTGTGTATTCGCCTTGCGACAACATCTAAAACCAGCGCCATACCGATCGCTTGCAATATGAAAAGCGCTGAGGTAGAACACATGGGCCCCCAAAGATGCAGGGTCGGCCTGCGGCCCAAAGTCCAGAACTGTGAGCCTATCTGAGTATTATATTCTCAGCTGATCGCCCATAAAAAAGCTGAACCCCCATAATGCCCGTGCGTTGCAGAGGGAGTATATTTCTCGGCAAGGTGAGCCTGTGATATAAAAGATTTATATATTTCTTTACATAGGGAGTATCTCTCTGTCAAAAAATATATTTATGTGTAACTAGTTACTCCTGTCTTTCTACTTTCTTTTGCTGATATATGTGGGGCAACCGGCAACGGGGTCCACATGCCATATGTACAAATTAGAGTGCACAACTTCACGGTAGACACACCCCGGTCGTAGCGCCGCAATAATGCCCAATGATCCGTCAAATCACAACCCCCCCTTTCCAGCTTTAGCAGTAAGCTGGACGGACGAAGCGGCAATATTTCACTGGGCCTGAATCCCCTTCTCCCTCGTCTGCTTGTTCAGAGAAAACCCCCTCTCGGCGATTGCATAGGGTTTTCTCATGGATAACCAGGTACGAATTCTTCATCCATCCCTGATAAACCCAAGTCCCTTGGTCGCAGGTAATCCTAGGATGGCAGCCGCCGCCGTTGATGCATTTTTCCTCCTACTGAATCTAGTGTGTTTCATTTGCAGTGCCCAAAGTGTGAGTACCCTATAGGTTTCTGCGCCCTCGGCGAGACTCCACACTTGTTCCTTCTCATCCTAACACATCATTTTGAAATGCGTACAGTATGTTCCTAGAATCCTCTTTTCTATCCGCGGGGGTGGGGTTTTTTTGAACATGTTGTGTTCTTATATTATTTTTCCTGCAGTGTATTATTTGCTCTGCCAGAACACATGTACTCAAGATGCTCGGCCTTGCCATAACTGAATAAACTAGTTTAATGGTCACAGTGAAGACAAGCCATGTATATAAGTTCCGGGTTGGGTTCATGAACCAAGAAGATCGCTGCTTTTTTATGGCCGAACTTGGATAAACTTTCTCAAGTGTTACGGACTGAAAGTTGGCGCACGAATGTTGATGGAAATAGCAGAACCTGGTCTCATCTTCACTAGGATCTTCCACCCCGACGTCGTTCCAATTGTTCATCCATGTTAGTTTTGTATCTGGTTCTTGCTTGTTGCCTCAATTACATCTTAATCCACCTATTCTGTCTAACTAATCACAATTTAACTTTAGAAGTAGCAACGAATCTCTCACGAAGATGCTACTTCTAACTAATATTTTCTTATAATTGGTGGCACGTGTAGGTTTTTTCAGAGTTAAGCGGTCTGCTCGTTTGTTACTCTGTAATAACTCGATTGTTACTAATGGCACTGAAGTTGACTGGATCGACATCCACAAGTTCCTACACTTTATTGATCGTCTTGAGGTCCTTGTGGGGCGTTTCAATGGTGGAAGGCCACATGGGATATGTGTGCCACTGGTGCACTCGTTGAACAGGTCCAACTATGTAGAGAAACTTATGATACGAGCTGTTTTCTGTTATATATGTTGTTCATAAACTATTGCTTATACACAGTTTTACAGTTGTGATCTTCTTGAAACAGGAACTGCCGAGTTCTATTGTTCCTATACAGATGCCTGACCATGGTCGGGTCAGACTTGCGCTTGGTCACAACATGATGTTTATGTCGACCTACTCAATTCCCCTTGGAGGTGAAAAGATACTTATTCATGGGTGGTCTCAAATAATGAAGGCCCGTCCATCTTGAAGAATAGGACAGAAGATTATGTTCATACTTTTCCATGGCTCTAAAGCGAATATCCTGTTTATTGACCACGTTGCGAGATGAAGCCGCTTTCAGAAGGTTGTGGATGCACGGGGTGGCGCCTGGGCCTTGTCCTGGGGCTTGGCGGCCTCACCCTTGGTTAACTGTAGGAAAAGTAGCACTATTCGAGGCGTGCTTTGTACGGTTGAACATGTATAAGTACTCATACTGGTTTCAGCTTTGGTTGTTAAGCACCCCTACTAGTTTCAGTTAAGGTTGTTAAGTACTCCTGCTGCTTTTACAGTCTGTCGTGTTTCTTTAGTCCTGTCTTCCTCCAGCCGCCAAAACCAAACCAGCGCCGGCGGGGCCGCATGCTTGCGCCTCCCACGGCTGGCTGCGCCGCAGCGCACACATCGCCGCCCCACCGTCGACCCCCTCCAGCCTCCGCGAGCTACTGTTCATCCACCGTCGACCTCCTCCAGCCTCCACCTGCGACTGTCCATCCACGGGCTCCTGTTCATCCAGCCTCCACCGCGCGCTACTCCACCGGCTACTGTTCAACCAGCCCTCTCCACGGGCTCCTGTTCAACCACCCCTCCACGGGCTAGTGTTCATCCTGCCCTCCACCGTCTACTGTTCATCCTGCCCTCCACGGGGTGGTCCTGTTCATCCAGCCCTCCACGGGGTCGTGTTCATCCAGCCCCAACCGGCTCGATCAATCGGGGTCCTGTTCATCCCGAGGCAACACCACGGGGTCCTGTTCATCCACCCCCACTGGGAACTGTTCATCCACCACCACCCCACCCCCCCACCCCCCGCAACGCTCACTGTTCATCTAGAGGCAGCATCGATCGGCTTCAGTTAGCAGCAGTAGCGAAGGAATCGCTCGATCGGGTTCAGTTAACAGCCATCGATCGATCGCTCGAATTCAGTAATGCGTAGCCTGCAGTGCAATCGCTCGGGTTCGGTTAGAGCCCAACGCCTTGCTTGGGTTCAGTTAGAGCCAACGCCACGCGCACACGCGCGTACGTATATGAGAGAAACGCGCATTGCTCGGCCCCCGACCTCCCACCGTAACCGGGAACTCCCCGAAATTTTCCTCGCCCTCGCTTCTACCACGGTTTTTTCCATCATGGACGGCCCAAAGAATGTCATGCAGCTGCGTCTCCGGCCCGCCCAGGACGAAAAGCCCATTTTCTGTCATGATTTTTTGTCATAGAAGTAGGAGCCGACCACATCTATGATGATACCGGGTTTTGTCACAATTATCGTCATAGAAGTGTCATATGTATGACAGGAAAAAAATTCGTTCGGCCCAAAATGTCACGGATGTGTCTTTTTTTAGTGAAACCTTCTAGGAAAAAGCCGTTGAGCATGTGTCAACCTTGCCCCATCTCGTGATATTGTCACCGTCGAGGCACGTCCTTACCATCTCTGACTCAGCGAAGACATGGTGAGGCAGGAGGGCCCCTCAAACATGTTGGTAACACCGAATACCATATTCTAGTGATCTCCCAACTACGCCCAATGCTGACATTGTTTCCTAACAAGACACACTACTTTGATCTAGCATCACTGCCCTAGCGCCCCTTAGCAGGCAACGTTGAACCCGTAAAACAAAATGACACGAAGACAATGCCTTCGGGAATCACTGCGACAGAAGATGCGCCACTAATGCCCATACCAGTAAGACCTGGTCAAGGGTTTGCCATAGAGCCTAAAAAAGGAGGGCAGATGCCCTTGCATAACGACGACTCTAAGAAGGTTAGCGAGCCTGGAATTGTTACCATAGTCATATCGGCCCGAGCTGAAAGAAAGCCATTTGCTCCAAGTAGCCAAAACAACCCCCCCCCCCTCCATCCGGTTCACGAGGACCATCACCCGCTTGAACCTCATCCGACCGCACCAAATAGAGTTAGGGACCTCCATTTTTTTATTATGTTTGGGGTGCCTTGTATGTCTCATGAACTTCTATAATAGATCTGGGTACTTCACAAAAACCGATTTAAGCAAGAAAAACAGAGTTATGTTCCACATAAAGTGTACCATTGAAAACACCTTTAGAATCAAATCTAATGGTACACTTTTGGAGATATAACTCATATTTTCTTGGAGTTCAATGAGTGGTCATAAGTCTCAATATACGAGAGGACCTTGTATACCAATCTAGAGGGAGTAGGTAAATACATGAGCAAAGGCATTAAATAAAGTAGGGTTTTAGGTTGCCACGCCTGGACTGTTAGTTAAGATGAAAAGCTCATTACCTCACTGCTGAGGAGATCAACGTACAATCTTGTGTACAGTTTTTCAATTGGAAGCTTGGTCAACATAGATCTATGTCATTATTTTTCTTACTCTTTTCTTTTGATTCCTTGTCAAGCCCATTTTCTTCATCCTATAGGAAACCATTAAGTGAAGTTGGAAAACTTCGTTGGGTTGTTTCCCAAGAATCAAAATGATATTGAAAATATGCAGTACTGTCAGGAATCAACAGCTGGGCCAGTTTGTTGGCAGTAAGCTCAAAGCAAAGGATGCATTTTGATTTTTTACGGGATTCTGAAATTTACAATCTTCATTGTTATCTAAGTATTCGCTTCTCTTCCTTTTTGTTTGCAGGAATTAAGTATCCGATTCTGCCCATGTGCTTTCTGGGAAGCAGTATTTCCTAGACACATTTACATGTGTGACACATTGATTCACCTTGAGAAAATCACACATGATATGGTGCATCATGATAAACCAATTCAATAGGATATGCTTTTGGAAAATTGCAAATGAGTTGACGACTGGTCATTTCAATCATCTGTGTCTCAATCTAAACTACACTCACTAACACATTTGTGCCTACCGGACTCACGTATTTCAACCCTAGGCTTTGGAAAGTTGTGCCTGAATTTCATTTTATTTTATTCATTGGCGACTGGTTATTTGGGTTACTCGGTCTCCAAACCACATCCACATCAACTCATATAAAAAATTCTTAGTTTGACCAGATGTTGTTCTACCTACCCAAGATCTAGTTTAACAAGTAGAGCATCCATATCAACCGTTTCCTTGTGGTTGGCAGACAAGATTTTTGATAGTGTCGATGCGAAAATATGTGAGTAGGGGGCCAAGGAGTTGTTTCCAAAACAAAGAAGGACCTAGAAACAAATAAATTCTGACAGACATTGTTAATTTTTTGTTATTCTATGGTGCTTTATCATACTAGCGTTCGGGGGAGTGGTCCACATACTTTGGCTTGATATATACTTCCTCAGAAAAGAAAAATCAAAGAACCGGTTTACTTGCCAAGATCAGTGATGACCGCCCTTAGGGGCTACAGTGTCGAGAGGATGAGTGCCTCTGCAAAGGATCATGTGGCTAACTCATCCATAAAAGTGGGACTATTGTGTAAAAAGTTGACTCTGAAGCTACTATATAAGCCACCACCGTGAAAAGCTATCGGCACTTCCTTGAATCCTTTTTTGAGTGCCTCAATATATTGTTCTTGTGACTGGGAAGATGTCAACGAGCAGCAGGCCTTGGTGTATCGCTGTGTTGCTACTGCTAGTGTTCCTCCAAATCATTGTGCTCCACGCCAGGAAACCTCCGGACCCCTGTAAGCAAACCTCTCAAGTGCATGACCTTACTACAATTTTTGTGTATGTTGATAGCGCCAGCCCAAGTTTTGTCAATACTCTCTCTGTGTTAAAATATAGTGTGTATAGATTTAACAGTAAGTTAATTTTTGCAAAGTTTGATAAGATTACTATAAACTTAGCCAACCTTCATAAAATTTTACTTCAAACAAAATCTATATGCACTGTTTTTTGGAATGCGGATAGTTGTCGCATAGTTCATGATTAAATGTACTAGACCTATTAAGATTTTAATGTTTTGGTGGAGTAAAGTTTACGTCACCGTTGAAGTGATCAGCGTAGATTCCTCTTATTACTTTTGAGAAGCCACATGAACCAACCTATATATCACTGACTTATTCTGTTCTTTGGATATGTGTGCAGGCAATTATATTCGTCCAGAAACCTGTGGCCGTAAATAAACCGTGTACTGAGTTCGAAAATTGTGTGCATGTTAATTAGATCATTACTCATCAAGGTTATTCAGTTTCCCAAGCAATGAAATGAAGCTGGAAAAAGTGTACCACCGGGAATCAAGGTTTGGCAGCTCAAAGGATGTGTTGCTAATTGTAATCCATGCTGGCTCATCAATGGGAAAGTTTAATGTCTCCTTTTAAGTGCCTTTTGACAGAAGTATAGTGAATTTGCAATCTTTCAATATTATTATCACAAGTGGTTTTCCAGAATGCCTGATTTTGTAGAATCAATATTTCCTACAAACACTTACTTCTACATGACAACTGTGCACAACACGGCGTATCAAGAATTTTGAGGTCTCGCTGCGAAAGACAAAACGAGTCCTTTAAATCTTTATAAAAAATTGGATAACTTACAATATAGAAATCTAAAACATTGTTATGGACTTGCGTCTGTGAGTCGCCCATCGACATAACTTGCGGCAATGACTTGCGGAGGGAGAGACGATCTCGAGATGAATAGCAAAATTGTGAATGAGTTGACGAAGAGACACATTGTGTTTGTAAGTTTTGTTACTTGTCGATGGAAAATATTTGCCACTCCCCCTATACAATACACTTGCATGAAAACTTAGTTATGTTTTGTACGTTTTATACCTTGTCGATGAAAACTTAGATATGTTTTGTAAGTTTTATACCTTGTCGGTCAAATTATTCATGCACATAGATCCTTCCACTTGAATCTATGCACCACATATGCTGCCTGAAATTAGGTATGCATAATCATCATCAGGATGTTCATTTTTGCTCTTGTTTTTTTTGGGGGGTTGTGGGTTTTTTCACGCTAAGTTGTGGTATTTTAGTTGAAAAAAGTTGTTTTTTCCTTAGAGAGAGAGAGAGAGAGAGAGTTGTGGTATTCTCTTAAGGGCCTATTTTCTTCGCAGGAGCTATATGTAGCCCATCTCGCCGACAGCGCGACATTATTTGGCCAACCCATTACTGTAGCTGAGCATGTGTTTTTTTCCTGCAGTTTTTTATCTGATTTCACTTAGTTTTTTGGGTTTTCTTCATTTCTTTCTATGGTTTTCTTTGGGTTTTCTTGTTTCTTTTTCTTTTTTCTTTTTTTCTTTGGTTTTCTTTGTGCTTTTCTTGGTTTTCACCGGTTTTTCTTTCTTTTTTGAACACACATCTACTTTTCGTACACATTTTAATTTTTTTTGTATACATAAAGAAAAAAATTATACACAATTCAAAATTTTCAAATATATGATTAACATTTGTTTCAAATGCATATTTTGATGTCAACCCTTTTTCATTCACATTGTACATTTTTTGTATACATCTAAATTTTTTATATACGTTTAAAAACTTTAAATACATGTGTTGACATTTTTGCGAATACGTGTTAAAAAATAGGAATACATATTGAAACATTCGACTTATTTTATAGTACTCCTTCCGTTTCTAAATACTCCCTCTGTCCCATAATATAGGAGCGTTTTTGATACTATACTAGTGCCAAAAACGTTCTTATATTATGGGACAAAGGAAGTATAAGTGTTTTTAGAGATTCCAATGTGGACTACATACGGAGCAAAATGAGCGAATCTACAGTCTAAAATATGTCTATATACATTCGTATGTAGTCCTTACCGAAATCTCCAGAAAGACTTATATTTAGGAAGTATATATAAGTCTTTTTAGAGAGAAGGCCGCTGGGCCCTGTTCACTTATATTCGACTTACACTTGGATGGGCCTTTGACGACCCGCGCAGCGTGGTTCGTTCCATGGAGGAAGTGAAGCGGCTACACGCGCGCTTGCTCCGCCGCGGCGAGCGCCGCCTGCAGCCGCTCCTCCTCCGCGTCCTCGCCGCCGGCGACCTCCGCTACGCCGCGCTCCTCCTCGCCTCCTCGCCCCCCTCCGCCACTCTCCACGACCGCCTCCTCCAGGCGCTCGCCGCCTCGCGCAGCCCGCTCCTCCTCCGCTCCTTCTCCCGCGCGCACCGCCTCCGCCTGCTCACCCCTCTCTCCTTCACCTTCCTCCTCTCCTCCGCCCCCTCCTCCGCGCCCTTCGCGCTCTCCGCCCACGCCCTGCTGCTCAAGTCCGGCCACCTCGCGCCCGGCGACCCCTTCCTCGGCTCCGCGCTCGTCTCCTTCTACGCCAGGAACCGCCTCCTGCGCGACGCCAGGCGGGTGTTCGACGAAATGCCGCGCAGGGACACCGCCGTGAGCAACGCGCTGCTCTCGGCCTACGCCAGGGCCGGCCTCCTCGACGCCGCGGAGAAGCTGTTCGGGGAAATGCCGGACCGGAACGTGGTCTCGTGGACCGCCATGGTGTCCGGGTACGCGCAGAACGGGCGGCACGAGGAGGCGGTGGGGGCGTTCCTGAAGATGTGGGAGGGGGCAGGGGTGCAGCCGAATGAGCTTACGGTGAGCAGCGTGCTGCCCGCGTGCGCGGCTGTTGGGGCCATGGAGCTTGGGAGGAAGGTGGAGGAGTATGCGAGGGGCAAAGGCCACCTGAGGAATGTGTATGTGGCCAATGCACTGCTGGAGATGTATGCCAAGTGTGGCAGCATCCAAAGAGCTTGGCAGGTGTTTCAGGGGATCCGTCGTCGGCGAGATCTCTGTTCTTGGAACTCAATGATCATGGCATTCGCCTTGCATGGCTCGTGGAGGGAAGCACTTGCCTTGTTCCATAAGTTGCGGGTGAGGATTTCTTCCTTGAATTGTATTTTACTCCTATATTTTCGCACTAACACATCATCACTTTCTTGCCTTGCTCATTCCTCAGTGTGGAACTTGATTCTTATTTTACTGTGTCCAGATGACAGGGGTCAAACCAGATGGTATCACATTTGTTGGAGTCATTTTGGCTTGCACTCATGGAGGTTTGGTGGATGAAGGCAAGCTACTCTTCAACTCGATGGAAGCAGAATTTAGTCTTACTCCAAGAATCGAGCACTATGGTTGCATGGTTGATCTGCTTGGGCGTGCTGGTCTCCTAAATGAAGCCTACAGTATGATAGCAAGCATGCCAGTGGAGCCTGACCCCGTCATCTGGGGAGCCTTGCTCGGTGCCTGCAGCTTCCATGGAAACGTAGAACTAGCGGAAGTAGCAGTAAACAAACTCATCTTTCTCGAGCCACAAAACACTGGAAATCTGGTGATCCTGTCAAACATATACGCGTCGTCTGGAAAATGGGACGGTGTTGCCCAGGTATGGAAGTTACTCAAGGAGAAAGACCACAAGAAATCAGCTGGGTACAGCTTCATAGAGCTAGATGGCAGGATGCACAAGTTCCTTGTTGAGGATAAGTCGCATCCAAGATTTGTGGAGGTGTACAGCACCCTTGACAGTGTCACAATGCTCATGAAGCTTGTCGGACTAGAAAATGAGGAAGAAGCGGAACAGCTGTTTCTGTCACCTATAGAGATCTAAATTCCTAGAGATGTGAAGAGACTGTGATCATAAAAGTGATCTGTGATTGCCCATGAACCGCTCTGATCTGATCTTCCAAGTCAAATTGATGTGGCAAGGGATTCTTCAAAAGGTGGCAACAGAAGGAATGCCAAATCAGGTCAGTGCGTAGCACCACCTGGGCATTGACTCTTCTCTTCTTGCTGCTATAAATCAAAATGGCCGTTGATGCTGCACTTGTTATTAAGATGCACAGACGACCGAGAATTGCAGACGAAGCATATAATTTCAAGATACATCCCAACAAGGTACATTTATTCTGGAATAATGAAATCCACATACGAGAACTGATATGACAAGTAAATGAGCACAGAGTACAGAAACATACAGTTGTGTTGAGGCTATATAATTTGGTTGAGTCTGTGTGCTTCATTGCTGCTACACTATGTAGTGTCTTGAGCAGAGGCGGAGCCAACCCTCCTTTCCCTTCTGGATCTTTGGCATTTGGCAAGTTATAGCTGCAACCTGCAACAACTCTGAGGCGAGTTTTCCCAAAAGAACATCATTGTCAGTTAGTTGCGCTGTTGTATAGAGGTGTTAGTTGCGCTGTTTCATAGAGGTGGTTGACCTGCCGAGCCTGGACCTCTCGGGGTCACCGGCCACCAGTGGTCTTGAGAACCAGATGATAATTCCAACAAGGTGCATCTCGTTTCATGAACGAGGCCATGCCTGTAATACCACCGTCCCTCCTGATGTGTTCAATCGCGTTTATTACTCAATTTGATTTATTATTGAGCTAATAAAAGTAGTAACAGATATAGAGAGTTTGTTTATAGCTCCCGTGCACTTGCAGGATGCAGCAATTATCTGGACCGGCCTTTTTTTTTGTCAAGATCTATGTTGTTTATAGCACCCGTGCACATGCAGGATGCAGCCATTATCTGGACCGGCCTTTTTTTGTCAAGATCTATGTTGGAATCTTGGAAACTGCTCGTTTGGAGAACATAATAAAAATGTCTAGAATTGTCTTTCCTGTTCGGCACAACATGTCAACAGTTTGGTGGGGGCGACGTGAGGAGCTCAGCGACGTCGACCCTGGCGATGCCTGGCAAGGCTGAGATAGGACCTCGCTCGAGACAGGACAACGCTAAGAGGGCAGCAAGCTGTGGTGTCCAGGCTAAGGCGAGGAAGCAGGTTGACGGGTGCGGGTCAGGGAGGAGGGAGGGGGGTGGGGGTGGGGGCTTCGCGGGTGTCGTCGGCACTGCTACGGATCAGCTGGGCTTACAGGGGTGGTCGCGGTGGAGACAAGCAGAAGGGGTGAGGGGAGGATGAGGCGGCAAGGCGGCCTGTGACAGCGCGTGCTGGCCGCGGGGGTGTAGTCAGACGGATGGGGCGGGGTCGATGGTTCGGCGGGAGGAAGAAGAAAGAGAGGTCCAGTGTGGCGCGGTTGTGGCTGTTGGATGGCAATCCAACGACCCAATTGGTACGTTGAAAATATGGTGTTGGTAGAGTCGTACTCGCTGATACCCAAGTCGTAGTCGAACATTAACTATTCGTTGAGAAACGGACGTACTCGTCGACCCAGACCACGTTGTTGCTACGCTCCTATGGATGCCCGCTGAACCTGGCCGGGAACGTGGCTGCTGATGGATGTTTCCTAGATCTCGACGTTCCAAAGTCCAAACCTTCCAAAACAGTACTACGATGCAGAGACGACAGCTGAAGCAGTAGAGACTAGCCAGCTTGAGACAGATAACCATGGCGTCCTCCTCCCACTTCCACTCCCAGTCCCACCAAGAAGAGGAAGAAGAGGACGAGCATGGCCACGGCGGCGGCCATGGCGACCAGATCACCGCCCCACTCCTCCGTGAGCCGCCTCCTCTCATGCTTAGCTCCGTCCGTGCACGCACCCCTGCTACGCCAGCTGACCATTTCTGCTCTGCTCTTCTCATGGCGCAGCGAACCGGCCGTCAACGTTGCAGAACTCGCCGGAGCGCCACGACGACGGCCATGGCAGATCGTCGGAGAACTCGCCGATCGAGCAGGTGGTGCTGACGGTCCCCGTGGGCGACGACCCGGACACGCCGGTGTTGACGTTCCGGATGTGGGTGCTGGGCATGGCGTCCTGCGCCGTGCTCTCCTTCCTCAACCAGTTCTTCTGGTACCGCAAGGAGCCGCTCACCATCACCGCCATCTCCGCGCAGATCACCGTCGTGCCGCTCGGCCGCCTCATGGCCGCGGCGCTGCCAGAGCGGGCCTTCCTCCGCGGCTCGCGCTGGGAGTTCACCCTCAACCCAGGGCCGTTCAACGTGAAGGAGCACGTGCTGATCACCATCTTCGCCAACGCCGGCGCCGGCACCGTCTACGCCATCCACGTGGTCACCGTCGTCCGCGTCTTCTACGGCAAAAACCTCACCTTCTTCGTCTCCCTCCTCGTGGTGCTCACCACGCAGGTGCTCGGGTTCGGGTGGGCGGGGATTTTCCGGCGGTACCTCGTGGAGCCGGCGGCCATGTGGTGGCCGTCCAACCTCGTGCAGGTCTCCCTCTTCAGGTACACACGCTTCCCCTCTCCGGCAGGCAACTTCATTTTCGAATTTTTCATTGCCTTGTTACATGGCCAAATTTAATTGGCCGGTCAAAATGATGCACTCAGAAAGAAACTAGGTTAACAATTTGATCATGAATTCTTTTCTTAAAACTTGTGTACAATTACTGGTGTTTGATGCGTGCAAGCAATGTATATATGCCTCTGTTTAAACTGCCAAAACGTCTTATATTTATGAACAGAGGGTGTACTTGCTATATGCTTCCAAGTAGTAGGAGATTTGAATTTTGAGCAAATTGGCATAAGCTATTGTTGGTGTGGAGAAGTAGACACCTCATGTGGGTCATGACACGTCAGGCTGGCCCTGCTTAATTACATCCAAGAAAATTAGATGATTGCAACAGCTTAGCCACCCAAAGATTCTGAACACAACCATAAAACTCAGGATTAAGAGAGAAAAAAAAAACTCCGATCGAGGATTAAATTAGCATATGGCCCCTGTGAGTTGTTGGGGCCATCGAGGCCATCCTCATTTTAAGTCAATGGCATTTTTTTCAGTTAACACCACTTGAGAGTACTATATAGCTTAAGGTTCCTGGTTCTGACAACGACTACTGAATGGTATCATGCTGACATGCTCATGCCTTCCATTCATTGAAAAAACATGGAGAAAATAAAGAAATCCCGTGTCCATCTCAGGGAAATACAGTGACCTAATTAAGACAGGCAGAATAAGATTAGCACAAACATTTATTTGCTTTGACGATCAGAGAAATCAATGGTTTGAACAATATATACTGGATATGTTTGAGCAGTTTTCCCTGAGAAGTGAGAACTCATGCTTCCAATGCATATTCCCACCAGGGCACTCCACGAGGATGAAAGGCGGCGAAAAGGGGGCTTCACGCGCAACCAGTTCTTCCTGGTGGCGTTCGCCTGCAGCTTCGCATACTACGCCTTCCCAGGCTACCTGTTCCAGATGCTCACCTCACTCTCCTGGATCTGCTGGGTGTTCCCCAACTCAGTGTTCGCCCAGCAGCTCGGCTCAGGTCTCCACGGGCTCGGCATCGCCGCAATCGGCCTTGACTGGGCATCCATCTCCAGCTATCTAGGAAGCCCTCTCGTCAGCCCCTGGTTCGCCACTGCGAATGTCGCTGCAGGCTTCTTCATCGTCATGTACATCATCGTGCCTATTGGGTACTGGTTTGATTTCTACAAGGCGCAGACCTTCCCCATCTTCTCTTCCGGTCTTTTCACCTCCGGCGGGCAGAAGTACAACATCTCAGCTATCGTGGACGACAATTTCCATCTAGATACAGAGGCATATGAGAAAAACGGTCCACTGTACCTCAGCACTCTCTTTGCTGTCACATATGGTATCGGTTTCGCGTCACTTACCGCGACGATTGTTCATGTCCTCCTGTTCCATGGAAGGTAAAATCCTGTCAGTTTGTTGTGCACAATCACATGGTTGCGGCAACTAATTAAGAATCAAAATGCTTGTGTCCAGGGAAATTTTGCAGCTAAGCAGATCAGCTTTTCAAGGGAAAAGTGTGGACATACATACAAAGCTAATGAGGAGATACAAGCAGGTCCCTGAGTGGTGGTTCATCTGCATCCTTGTAGTTAACATTGCCTGTCACTGTATTCGCTTGCGAATACTACATAGAGCAGCTCCAGCTGCCCTGGTGGGGTGTGTTACTTGCATGCGCCATTGCATTTTTCTTCACCCTCCCAATTGGAATTATCACAGCAACAACAAACCAGGTAAGGATTCTATCAACTTTCATCACGGCATGCCATACGTATCTGAAGCACCAAATCCACAACTCACATTCTTCCACTGTATGCAGACCTCAGGACTGAACATCATCACAGAGTACATCATCGGGTACTTGTACCCCGGACGACCCGTCGCAAATATGTGCTTCAAGGTATACGGTTATATCAGCATGCACCAAGCTCTGATGTTTCTGCAAGATTTTAAGTTGGGCCACTACATGAAGATTCCCCCAAGGACCATGTTTATGGCTCAGGTAAGCTCTGTTTGGCCATCATAGTGTATTTAACATTTCCACTGCATAAGTGCACAGAAGGCATTAAGCATCAATATTTTGGAACATGGCAGGTGGTCGGAACAACGATCGCGGCATTCGTGTACCTTGGGACAGCATGGTGGCTGATGGACACAATCCCCAACATCTGCGACATTGAGCTACTCTCAGCGGGCAGCCCTTGGACCTGCCCCGGTGATCATGTGTTCTATGACGCGTCGGTCATATGGGGTCTTATTGGCCCGCGCAGAATATTCGGGGACTTGGGAACTTACGCGGCAGTGAACTGGTTCTTCTTGGGGGGAGCCGTCGCCCCGCTCCTCGTATGGTTAGCGCACAGGGCATTCCCAGGCCAGAACTGGATCGTACTCATCAACATGCCCGTGATGCTGGGTTCCATCTTCCAGATGCCACCCGCCACAGCAGTTAACTACACCACATGGATACTGATTGGGTTTCTATCAGGTTATGTGGTATATAGATATCGACGTGACTGGTGGGAGCGACACAATTATCTGCTTTCAGGTGCACTAGATGCTGGTTTGGCATTCATGGCCGTGTTAATTTACCTGTGCCTAGGCTTGGAGAACATCAGTTTGAACTGGTGGGGAAATGACTTGGATGGATGTCCCTTGGCTTCTTGCCCCACTGCTAAAGGTATAGTTGTCAAGGGCTGCCCAGTGTACAACTAAGCATCTTCTCATCTGCGGCGGCCGACGCTGGAAAAATTGGAATTGTGAGCAAGCAGAGATCGATGTAAATAGCGAATGTTTGTTTGGACCTTTTAAAGATGAGAAATGGGTTTTATTTTATATTCTATTGTGCAAAGTACCACAAAGATTGCCTGAAGAACAATCTTTAGTGGCAACAGGTTTTCACTGCCAAATTAACTGTTATCCCAGCTACTAGTAAATAACTGATTCCTTGATTGTTTGAAGTCCAGTAAAAGCAGGTAGCACGGGACTTGCAAGTTGCAAGTTTTTAACTGAAATTTCTGAATTTCTCACACACAATGTACCACAACTAGTATCTTTATGACTGCAAATTCTTATTCTTTGTTCGAAAAAAAAAACCCGGTTCCATTCACCAGAATGAAACCCTTGCAAGGTGCAAAAGCAGTACGCAAATTCCTCGACTTGTCAGTTGCCATTATATGACTGCAATTTTGTTACTCTACACAGAGATAATGATAGAGGGAACGGTCAACTACTCCTCTGACATTAGCAGTCCAGATTTCTCCCCTCCAAAAACTGAAATGGAACCATGTTGTATTACATCAATATATGGAAGGAATACGGTAATAATCTTCTTATTTCACGGTGACAGACCACAGTGCCAAGAATTTTCTTCAGAAAGTACTCATGACAACTTGACAGAATAAGAAGTTTTAGGCTTGCAGGCGTAGTCTACACATCGCATTACTAACTATTCACAGTAGGGTTTACTCTGAACCTCTTACCAGAGTTAGCCGCCGGCAACTCGCTCCACCGCCGCCCCCACGTCGGAGCATGACCGAACCTGTCCCTACTCCTCTCCGTCTTGCCGACGCCGGTGGTCGGACTAATCCACGTGCCGAGCTACGGGGTGGTCGGGGACTGACAAAATTGAACTGGATTGGAGGGCTGGCCAGCGGTAAGCCGGCAAGGCATGGCTCGGTGCTGGAGACGACGAGGCCGAGGGACTGGTATATTCTACCCGCTCTCGCTTGGGCTGGACCATATGACGCCCAGAGCTCGATAGCTACTACTCCCTCCGTTCGGAATTACTTGTCACAGAAATGAATGTATCTAGACGTATTTTAGTTGTAGATACATCAATTTTTATCTACTTTTGAGACAAGTAATTTGGAACGGAGTGAGTACTACCATATATCGTTGGGCCGTTCCATTCTGCGTGTATCCTACCTGGGCCTTGGGCTGGGCAATTTTTTTATTGTTCTTGCTTTGCATTCTCTCCATCAATAGCATTTTGTTTTGCTAAAATAAAATATCAATAGCATGTTCAATCGGCTCATTAGTTTAGTAGCTTGAATGTCGAGGCTCACAATTTAGCGAAGCATTCTATCGCTCCCTTTTCTTTTGTCGCTGAGCTCTTTTTCCCCTCGTTGAATTACTTCACAAGTGTGTGTTTTAGATTTTTAATGTGATCGTTCCAACTAATAATCTTAAAAGTTGTTCAAAAGAAAGTATTTACCTTTTATTTGCTGATGCGATCTAGCATTTTTTTTCATACTTATGGCCCCAAAATGAGACTTGAGTACTTTTCTTATATTGTACTGCATTTAAATTTTTGTTTCACTCGCCATTGTGAATTATGCTATATGTACTTTTTTTGTGATAGTTGTGAAATGGACTGCGAGCATTGTTCATTTATTCGTATGCGGCGCATTTAGGATGTGAATAGTCCTGTATGAACCTTTGTGCTCTCTCGCTACAATCACACCAACGTTCCGTGAGGGCTAGGTATTCCATTGACATTATACGAATTGCTCATGACAACTAAATTGTTGTTTCACATATTGATGGTTTTTATAGTCACTCGGAATTGTTCGATTGGTGATCATGAATTGTTTACGAGCACTAGTTATTCATTTTGTGCTAGTAATAGTGAATTATTACACAAGAACTAAAAATGTGTTCCACTAGTAATTGTGAATTGTTCCGTGTGTACTAAAATTTTGTTCCGAGAGTAATCATAAATTATCCACTTGCGCTAAATTTGTGTTCAGCATGCTTGAACTTTTTTTTATAATAGTAATTAATATTTTCCATGGCCACTAACCGTTTCTTCCACTAATGTGTCAATGTGTGTCGGCCTCCCGGTGACGCCACGCCGGTGATGAGTTATCAGCCGCATCGGCCAGCAACCCCATCACAAAGTCTCTTGAACAAAGAAGATCGTTGGAGTACATTGATGTCATGTTAATTAGAACCAGGCGTGCCAAAGAAAGCATGCCAAATCCACAAGTCATTCGTTGCCACTTGCCATTGCTTCAAGTATGATGGTGATCACTTTGACCTGATCTTGGTATTGACTATGCATACCTTTTGGGCAGTTCTTCCATTGTCAGTGCATGCAATCAACTGAATCCAGCATACATGGGAATCCTCTTGATGCTCTAATTTCCAACAATATTTTTGTATGTCCTCCACAGTTGGCTCTCTTAGGTACTATGGTCCAAACACCATCACTATAGTGCGTGCAAATTGCACCGTGTGTGTTCAGGACTATGGTCTCTTCCACCGGATTTCAGTATCAATTACATCTATGGCCTTACCATAAGCAAGCATCATAAGAGCGGTTGTGCATTTCTGCAGAGGAGACAAAGAAAGTTTTTTGCAACAATCCTTCCTCGGCTTGAATTTGTCATCAACCCTCTTTAGGGCAGTCACTATGCATAAGAACAAACCTTCGCTCATTCGAAGGCGACGTCGAAACAAACCTTCATGGTATTTTGGGTTCAGTGTGAAGTACGGAGTCTGTGGACAGAAGCCGTGCACCGGCAATCCTATCACAGGGAATAACTCTTCGTCCATATATGGAACCCTTGAAGTTTAGTACGTACTCCTCTGGCTTCTACATTTCCTCTTGGATGCTCGTCATCATCATGTCAGCATTTTCGTCTTCCAAATCCGACGAATTGATGAACTCGTTGAATATGAATTTGCCAAGGTCCGTGTTTCCATAGCCATATTCCTCGACAAATCCATTAGTGACCTAGAAATGACCAAAAGAATAACAAAACTGGCGTAGGCCCTTGCGATCAGTCCTATATGGTGGATGCGGCGGGTGTCCCCATATCCACCCCAGATATGGGTCGGGCATGGGGACTACTGGTCACCCCTGCCATTTGGGCTGAATTTGTCTGGTCTGATTGGGTGGCTCTTTTCTGTTTGTTCAGGCAGACTATGTGAATATTTGAGGCGGATACGAGGGCTTCATTGCAGATGCTGTAACCAGCCATGTATCCAGTGGCTCTGGTGGATTTGGAACTAGTAGCTCGTCAATTCTTCCAGAAAAGGACCTCTAATTAAAGGAGGGCGTACGCTTGATGGGCACCCCACTCCCACTGATGTTGCAATGCTGATGCTGCTCCTTGGCGAATGCATGCCTGGCTGAGATTTTCTTTGGCCCCGCTGCCAAAGCAGGAGCCGTACAAAACATCATATTCGGCGTGATTAATTTCTCGCTCACTCTAGCAGCAAGCCGACATGCATGATTATCTCGACGGTTTTTGTTTTCTGATGTAGTAAAATGTGCGACACTGCTAGGCCACAAATTATATATGGAATCTATTTATGCTTATGTCTGCAAAGTTTGCTTTCGGTGTGGAATTTATGTTTGGATTCTGCCATTTTTGTTTATGATATTATTTTTTTAGGGTAGTTTATGATATTATTAGAGCGTACGCATCCTCGTACTAGTCAGGTTATATATATCTATATGGACGCGCGCATCACGTGTCATGTTTAGAGCATCTTCAGCCGTTGCGTCCCCAAGACGCGCCGAAAATCGTCGTTTGGGGGCGAGCCGGCGTTTTTTTCGACATGGGGGCGAGCACGTCCCCAGCCGTCGCCCCCAGGTCGGGCCCCAGACGTCTCCACAGTTCGGCCAAATTTCAGCAAACACGGCCAAATTTCAACAAACACGACATATTTCAGCGAAATTTAGACGTTTTTTACACGAATAAAATGGACGGAAAAAACCCTAAACTACGGGCCGAAGTAGGTGCTGAGCAGGGCGTAGTCGTCGCCGGCCTCATCCTCCTGCTTCTCCTCCTTGACACGGCCGGCGCTGCTGCTCGACCCCTCGCCCCGGCCCGCTGCTTCACGGCGGCGGCGTTCGGCAATCTCCTCCAGGGCGCGGCGCTGGCGGTCCAGCTCCATGCGCGCGTAGTCCTCGCGTGCCCACTTCAAGGCGGCCTCTTCTTCGTCGGCCTCCTCGGCGAGAGCAGGCTCCGGCTTCACGGAGGCGAGCCCCGGCTCCGGCTTCACCGTCGCCAGCCCTGGCTCCCTCTTCGGCTTGACCAGGCGAGGAGGGGCCGAGGAGGAGGAGCCACGGCCGCCGTCGTTGATGACGAGGCCGGCGCTGCGGGTGCGCCTACCGAGCAGCGTGTCGGACGGCTCTGGCTTGACGCTGACCAACGCCGGCGCGCCAGAGGAGTGAGAGAAGGATCGGGAGGAGGAGGAGAAAGAGGAGGATGACCATCCCATCATCCTCCTCGGCAGCCACGCGCCGCCGCTCCGAGCGGTCGGGTACTCGAACGGCGGGTCGTTGCCGCCCTCGAGGTGCGCGAGGACACCGCTGAGCATGCGGCCCGGGACGCCCCACCATAGGCAGCGGCCCTCGCTGATGTTGCGGCCGCGCGGCGTCGGCGCATTGTTGGTGGAGGCGAGCCGCTCCTCCTGCCGGCGTTTGAAGTACGCCGCCCACGCCGCGTGGTTGCCGGTGACGTACTCCGGGAGCCCCCGCTCCGCGACCGTCAGGGACGCCCGCGCACGCTCAATCTCGGCGTAGAAATAGGCGGGCGTCTCGGGGACGGGCAGAGGGGGGACAGGGACCCCGCCGGTGCTGAGCCTCCACCGGGACGGAGCGTGTACGTCGGGCGGCGCGGGGTAGTTGGCCTCGTGGAGGAGGTAGGCCTCCCACTCATGCAGCGAGCGGCGGCCGAAACCGTTGGCCGCCGCCGCGTCGCCGGGGCACCTCGCGCTCATGGTTGCCGCGGGGGGGGGGGGAGAGGGGCTCGAGCGGCGGAGAGAGGGGAGGAAGTGCGACGGCAAGGAGGGGGAGGACTGCCGATGCCGATGGATGAGTGCCTCACCGGCGCGGCCAGGGGCGCCTTTTATAGCGGCTCGGGGGCGGCCACGTGGCGGAAGGGGGGGCGGCGTCGCCGCACTTCGCCGTCCGTGAATCAATGGCAGGCTGACCGGCGGCAGCCTTGGCATTGATTCCCCGCGGGAAAACCGAGACGATGAGGACGACCAGCCTTCGTCTCGCTGACGCGCCGGTCCCGCCACTCTTTCGCACCAAAACGTTCGCGCCGGCGCCCCCGGGCGTCCCCTAGCGCGCCGGGTTCGGGTTGGGTGCACCGGCGTCAATTTCGACCCAATCCAGCGAAAAACAGGTTCTTGGGAGTGTGATTGGGTCGATTTTTCGGCGCCGGCGCTAAAAAACAGCCTTAGAGGGCCCTCTTAAGGGCGCATAATGCTCTTATAGCAATTAAACTACTCCCTCCGTTCCTAAATAATTGTCTTTCTAGATATTTCAACAAGTGACTACATACGGAGCAAAATGAGTGAATCTACACTCTAAAACATGTCTACATACATCCGTATGTTGTAGTCCATTTGAGATGGCTAGTAAGACAATTATTTTGGAACGGAGGGAGTACGATGCAGCGACGACACCGTCTGTCACAGCACAGGTCAAGAAGAATTAATTACCGCGGAGGATCAACAAGAACGCCAGCCACGCAACAAAGGACGCGGTAGCCATGGCGTCCTCCTCCCGCTCCCACCAAGAAGCGGAGGACGGGGAGCTCCATGGCGATCGCATCACCTCCCCACTCCGTAAGCTCCTTCCGCCCACGCACGCACCCCTGCTCCCGCTGCTGCTGGCCATTTAACCGGTCTCTGCTCCCCATGCAGTGCCGGCGTCGACGTCGCGCAGCTCGCCGGAGCGGGATGAGGAGGAGGAGGGGGAGAACTCGCCGATCGAGCAGGTGGCGCTGACGGTGCCGGTGGGCGACGACCCGGACACCCCCGTGCTGACGTTCCGGATGTGGGTCCTCGGCGTCCTCTCCTGCGCCGTGCTCTCCTTCCTCAACCAGTTCTTCTGGTACCGCAAGGAGCCGCTCACCGTCACCGCCATCTCCGCCCAGGTCGCCGTCGTGCCGCTCGGCCGGCTCATGGCGGCCGCGCTGCCGGAGCGCCCCTTCCTCCGTGGCACACACTACGAGTTCACCCTCAACCCGGGCCCGTTCAACGTGAAGGAGCACGTGCTGATCACCATCTTCGCCAACGCCGGCGCCGGCACCGTCTACGCCATCCACGTGGTCACCGCCGTCCGCGTCTTCTGCGGCAAGGACCTCACCTTCTTCGTCTCTCTCCTCGTCGTGCTCACCACCCAGGTGCTCGGGTTCGGGTGGGCGGGCATATTCCGGCGGTACCTCGTGGAGCCGGCGAGCATGTGGTGGCCGTCCAACCTCGTGCAGGTCTCCCTCTTCAGGTACACCTTCCCACATCTCCGGCAAGCAACATGATTAGTTTTAACCGCTAATTAGTCATCACATTGCACACAACTTAATAGTACTTGGTCAGAGCCTCAGAGGGTTGACTTGTTGATGCTTGAGCTTAATTCACAAGCCATGATTATTTATTATTATTTTCTTATATTAAGAAAAGTATACTTATTGCAAGTAAGAGTTTCTTTGTTTTGGTTGAGCAAAGTCCAGTATAGCTGGCTAGCTACCTGTCATGGATCATGACACGTCAAAATTACATCATGATCACGTGGTCTGAGTTGGAGGGAAGTAGCCAGTTCTAAGGAGCTCAATAATTTGGTGGGATTTTCGTCAAAATTACCCATGGCGACTCGGGGAACGTATCTAGTGCACCAAGACAATTGGTGTTACCCGTGCACCGAACCCCGTTGCACATTCAAAAATATTTAAAAAAATTCGAAAATAATTTAGTGTATCAACAAAACATCAATTTGTATGTTGTCACAAAAATTCAAATCAAAATTCAAAACAATGCTAAAGATACAAAAATGATAAATTTGACCTCATTGTGCTAATGGGCCAAAACTGAAGCCCAACTTGTCTTACGTACTATTTAGTGTCAAATTTGTTATTTTTATATCTCGAGCAATGTTTCAAATATTGAATTAAAATTTTGTGACAACATACATTGATGTTGTGTCAATGCGTTATATTTTTTTGGATTTTTTCGAATATTTTTTAATGTGCAACGGATGACCGGTGCACCGGTAGCACAAATTGCCCCGGTGCACCAGATACATTCCCTGCCGACTCGCGCACGAGTGCGGCACATGAGGATTTTCCCGCCAGTAGCCATGTTGGACCGCCTCGTCACCTCCCTCACGAGTGCGGCACATGAGAATTTTTCCACTGGTTGTCACATTAGACTGTTAGAATAAATTTGAGGCATATCGTCGATCATCCAAGGATCAAACAATCACACGAGCACAACACCGAGATTTGTTAACGAGGTTCACCGATATGGCTACATCCCCGGGGCTTGACTACGGGCGCTCCTCCCCGTGACACCGTCACAATACCGCACCCGGTCGCCCTGGACACCGGCACATGTCGCCGGCTTCCCCTGCGTTCCGGTGCTATTATGTTGGCATATGTTACATCGTGTGTCTACCCCCGCTATATAAGAGAGGCCCAGGATATAAGTGTCCTACTAGGACACGACTCCACATCCTATGTAAACACAATACAACTCATAGTCCAACTGTAACCTACCTTGTACACAATATTCGACACAACTCTAACAAACTCCACCTTGGCGAATATTCTCCACCACCTTGAATTCGTCCATGCGTCAAACTTCCATGTACATTGGACTTGAGCTTATCCCATGAAAACCGCTGCTACTCCAAAGACTCCATGTGACTTCACCTGCAACTTGTAGTCCCTCCTTTTCCTCACCACAGTCAACACTCGAGCAAAATTAAGTTTCTCTTTACTCTAGTCTGTGCTCTCAACTTTTAGAGTATCTGTCAACATCATCACACACCGATCACTGACCTGCGTGAAAGTGAACAACTCACATATTGGGTGTCACACATAAGAGTTACTTGAACTCAACATCACCGCTCCTTTCTTGACCGCATGTCTGAAAATTGAAGGAATTTCACTGTTGCTTGTAGTCATCCCGAGTCAAATTCGCAGTTGTCTCACCACATGTATGACCACCAGAGCCCTGGCCCGTCTCCATGTCCCGTGCGTACCGCACGCCTCGCCGCTATTACCGCGTCGAGCCTCTGCTGTCCCGGTCGAGTCTCAAGGATCGCAAAACCACACTACTCAACCCCCACTGCAGTGTACCACCGATCATCACCGACCGATGACGAGTTTCATGCTTTCATCAGACCACCGGGCTCCAGTCTGAATTACGCGTCCCTCGCTTTTTACCCGCCGCTGAATAGGCTTTGGTTCTCTGGATCCATACACCGTAGCCCCTCAATCCAGCTCCACCTTCAACACGACTCCATGGTAGATGATCAGTCCACCCTTTGCGCCTCATCGACTTCAAGCTCCGGTATACACCACCTTGAATCAATCTCGCGCCATAGTCTTGTCGAAGCCACACAAGCCCTCGGGGCCTGCGCCATGTGTTTCCACGCCCAGAAGTCGGTCACCATCAGCATCACGCTCCTACGTCGTCAGCGCCGATTCCACCACCATCTTCTGTACCAACCGACTCACGTCGATCCGTCAGACTATCTAGTCCGACCCAGCCAAACTTGTCCGGCTGCATGACAAGCTCAAGGCTCCCAAATCGTCTTCCAAGAATTTCCATCCATCACAAGATAACTCCATCTTAGCTGAATTGACTTCCTGCAACTCTTCAAGCATCCCTGTTGTGCCAATAAATCTTTCATCCGTGTCCGTCATAGCCCAAGGTCAGTTCCTAAACTTCTCCACCTCAAACGTAGTACCCGTTGACGCCATGGTTCTTCGTATGACTGACTGTGTGAAAAAATACCTGAGCTATCCCCGCAACGCCAAAATACACGAGCAAAACCCAGCGTGGTCTTGCCTCCATGCACTAGTAGCAATCCACCAAATTTTTTTTTGGCCTTCAGGTGATCTGCTCCCTTGGCTCAACTCCTGACACTAGTGCAACTTGCTTTGCCAAAACCTGATGCTAATTCCAATGGATGCACAACGTGACGTTCTTTTTCCCTCTGATTGATCTGCTGCCTCATGCCGTGTCATGCGTGGACTCGGTCCACTTTTGGTCCAAACAAATCTCGTATGCACAGGCAGAACCATCAGCGCCGCATGCACAAGGCCTTTGCCTCCACTTGAGCCACACAGCTGCACGCACCAGCCGACTCCACTTGGGCCAGCCAGCCCGCTCCACGCACTGCTAGCAGCAGCACGCCATGCAGCCTGGCTCACGCGCACCGCCGATCGACCGGCTGCCCCCGACTCGGCCTGCTGTCAGATCGCTTTCCAGCAAGTCGGATGTATCCCGATCGACTTTTCGCCTCACGCCGCTTCCCGACTTCCCGGCGACCACGATCACAACATCAACCTTGTTTCCTCTAGATCAACAATCCGCGGTCTTTTCAAACCTTGCTTATGATACCATTTGTTAGAATAAATTCGATGCATACCGTCTATCATCCAAGGACCAAACAATCACACGAGCACAACACCGAGATTTGTTAACGAGGTTCACCGATATGGCTACATCCCCGGGGCTTGACTACGGGCGCTCCTCCCCGTGACACCGTCACAATACCGCACCCGGTCGCCCTGGACACCGGCACATGCCGCCGGCTTCCCCTGCGTTCCGGTGCTATTATGTTGGCATAGGTTACATCGTGTGTCTACCCCCGCTATATAAGAGAGGCCTAGGATATAAGTGTCCTACTAGGACACGACTCCACATCCTATGTAAACACAATACAACTCATAGTCCAACTGTAACCTACCTTGTACACAATATTCGACACAACTCTAACAAACCGCCTCGTCGACGCGTACATAGGGCAACCAAAACATATCCCTCTATAAATAAATATAAAACCGTTTAGATTACTATTTTGATGATCTAAATGCTTTTATATTTCTTTACAGAGGAAATCCTTTGGAGAGTATTTGCTCCCTCAAACCGGAGGTGTCGCTCGAGCAATTTAGGACATGTTGTATGAAAATTTCTTTCATGTGGTTAGTTGTTCTACCGCCAATGTAATTTACTATAAAAGACTAGAAGTTTACACAAACATATGATGAAAATGTACATTTTTTCTTCAAAAGAACTTAATGCATTTTTCTCGTCAGGGCTCTCCATGAGAAAGAAGGGCGCCGAAAAGGCGGCTTCACGCGCAACCAGTTCTTCCTGGTGGCATTCGTTTGCAGCTTCGCGTACTACGTCTTCCCGGGCTATCTGTTCCAGATGCTCACCTCCCTCTCCTGGATCTGCTGTGTCTTCCCCCACTCCGTGCTTGCCCAGCAGCTCGGCTCAGGCCTCCATGGGCTCGGCATTGGCGCCATCGGCCTCGACTGGGCGTCCGTCTCTAGCTACCTTGGGAGCCCTCTTGTCAGCCCGTGGTTCGCCACCGTGAATGTCGCTGCAGGCTTCTTCATCATCATGTACGTAATCACCCCCATCGGGTACTGGTTTAACTTCTACAAGGCACAGACCTTCCCCATCTTCTCTGCCGATCTCTTCACCTTGACCGGGCAGAAGTACAACATCTCGGCCATCGTGGACGACCATTTCCATTTCGACAAGGAGGCGTACGAGAGAAACGGGCCACTATACCTCAGCACTCTCTTGGCAATCACATACGGTGTTAGCTTTGCATCCCTTAGCGCGACGATTGTTCATGCTCTTCTGTTCCACGGAAGGTAAAAAATCTGTCAATTTGTTGTGCAAGATCACATGGTCGTGGCAACTAAGAGTCCTGATTCTTGTGTCCAGAGAAATTTTGCAGTTAAGTAGATCAACATTTCGAGGAAAAAGTGTGGACGTACATACAAAGCTAATGAGGAGATATAAGCAGGTCCCTGAGTGGTGGTTCATCTGCATCCTTCTTGTTAGCATTGCTGCCACTGTATTTGCTTGCGAGTACTACATCGAGCAGCTCCAGCTGCCCTGGTGGGGTGTACTGCTTGCATGCGCCATTGCCTTTTTCTTCACCCTCCCAATTGGAATCATCACGGCGACAACAAACCAGGTAAGGGTTCTAACAACTTGCATGATCTAGAGCACCGGATCCACAACTTACATTATTCCACTATATGCAGACCCCAGGATTGAACATCGTCACAGAGTACATCATTGGGTTCTTGTACCCTGGACGACCCGTCGCGAATATGTGCTTTAAGGTTTATGGGTATATCAGCATGCACCAAGCTCTGATGTTTCTGCAAGATTTTAAGTTGGGCCACTATATGAAGATTCCCCCAAGGGCAATGTTTATGGCTCAGGTAAGCGCCACTAAGCCATATACATAATTTATCTGTCATTTCCACACCACCAGACTAGACAAGATCATTTTGTATTGTGACAATAAGAAACAAATTCTTGGAATAATGGCAGGTGGTAGGAACATCGATTGCGGCATTTGTGTACCTTGGAACGGCGTGGTGGCTTATGGACACAATCCCCAACATCTGCAACATCGAGCTTCTCTCAGCGGACAGCCCTTGGACATGCCCCGCCGATCATGTGTTCTATGATGCATCGGTCATATGGGGTCTTATTGGCCCACGCAGAATATTCGGGGCCTTGGGAACTTACTCGGCAGTGAACTGGTTCTTCTTGGGAGGTGCCATTGCTCCTCTCTTGGTATGGTTTGCACACAAGGCATTCCCGGGCCAGAACTGGATCTTACTCATCAACATGCCTGTGATGATCGGTTGCACCGTCAAGATGCCGCCTGCCACCGCTGTAAACTACACCACATGGATACTTGTTGGGTTTTTGTCAGGTTATGTGGTCTATAGATATCGACGAGACTGGTGGGAACGACACAATTATCTGCTCTCAGGTGCACTAGATGCAGGTTTGGCGTTCATGGCTGTCTTAATTTACTTGTGCCTAGGCTTGGAGAACATCAGTTTGAATTGGTGGGGCAATGACTTGGATGGATGTCCGCTGGCTTCTTGCCCCACTGCTAAAGGTATAGTTGTCAAGGGGTGCCCTGTGTACAACTGAACATTTTTCTCAGGTCCCTGATTTTTTCCGGAAGTGAGCAAGCATGCATTGATATGTAAATAAAATATCTTTGTTCCTTTCAAAGATGAGAAAGCTGGTGTCATTCTATTGTTCAAAATATCAGAAAACAGGAACGTCCTCGGTAGTAACCTCCTAAAGAACAATTTTTAGTGCCAATAGATTTTTGCTGCCAAGTTAACTATTGTTCTAGCTTGTAAAAGTAGTGATTCCTTGATTCTTTGAAACCTAGGGAAAGTAGTTTGCATTGAATTTATCACCACTAGTAAAAAAATATTGATCGCTAGCATATTTTTAAGTAGTGAACTACTATTATTCCCATGAGCAGTATGGGACTAAACATTGACTTTTGCACTATAACTCGAGCAAGTTGGCAGATAGCAACTCGCAACCACTTCACTACTCATGCGTCCACCTAGTTTTCTCCTACTAACTGCGACCAAAAAGTGCTATGCTCATACTAGTCCACGGTGGAGCTAATGGGGCGAGGTCGACAACTGAGAGAATCGAACTAGGTTGGAGGGGCCCGACGTGGATGCGGTGTGGCGCAATGACTATACCTCGCTTATCGTGACTTATAAGTTGCGCTCGCCTTCGGTGCTCTTGCAAGTAGTTCATCCCACCAAACAATTTCCTTTTCCTCGCCTTCGCCTCTCTGGAGTATGTGGGTTCGTCCACTCGCGAGATACCATGTACTGGACAGGTCTTGTTTGCCAAAAAAATTCTTGCTCATTTTCTTCTTCTTTTGTTTCTTTTTGTTTGTTTGTTCTATCGTATTTTCTTTATTCAGTTTTTATTTCATTATAATTATTTGTTTCTTATTTTCTCTTTTAAGCAGGTTGTTTTTTTGTTCATAGTGTTCACGGAAAAATGCTCATTGTGTATTTTAAAATGTTCGTCGTTGTATTCAAATGTTAATCATATTTTTTTTATGAAATCAACATGTACTTATAAAATCTTCATAGTGTTTAGAAAATAATCATGTATGACTTTTAAAAATATGCAATGAACATTATTAAATGCACGGAGACAATTGATAAATACAAATATGTGTTTTCATTACAACATGCAAGTTTTAAATTGCAATAATGTGATGAAATTTTTTTACATGATGAACACTTTTTAAAAAGTGTTCACTGATTTTATTTTATTTTCAATAACTTAAGGAAGTGTTAACACATTTTTCTAAAATGTTCATACAATTTCAAAACAAATGGTCGCGCTTGTTCAAAACTTTTATGTAGTTTTCAAAAAAAATCATGAATTTGAAATGTCTATCATTTTATCATTAAATGTTTATAACAGCTGTTTTATACATATGCAAAAATATGTGTTCATGTTTTTAAAAGATGTATTTGCAGGTTAAGGACAGTGTTCCTATGCTAAAATATCGAAAACAAAAAAAAGGAATAACAACCTGATAAATGGGAATAAAAAGTTGTCTACTCTTTTCGGTCACGTGTGAGCGAAAGATTGCAAGAATGAAAAACAAAAAAATGATACAAATCTAGTAAGAGGCAATGCGAGAAAAAACACTTGTTGGGTGAGTTACGTAGAAAAAATGATGGGAGTGCTACCCGTTCTTGCATAAAAAATGGTGACTGCCAGAACTCATTGGAAGAGAGATGCAGAGGCGCCCGCTATTTAGGGGATCCATAGTGGAGGTGAATCCTTTTTGGCGCGCTTTGCGACAGAATATTGTGATAACAAATAAACGGAGCAAAATTGGGCCCGCCCAAATTGCTTTTCCTGTTTCACTATTTTGGGAAGGTTCTTGGGATGGGTTTTCCAGATTTAGAAAGATTCTACAATCTTTTTTTAGTTTTTTTGTTAGTCTTATATATGTTTATTTCTTTTCTTGTTTGATTTTTCTTCTTCTAGGTTTTTTTCCTTTTCGAAATGATCAATTTTTTTAGGAAATGTCTATTTTCAAAACATCATAAATTTTAAAATGCTCACCATTTTAAAATCTTCACAAATGGTTTTTGAAAATTCCACAGCTTTTGGCAAAAATGTTCGTATTATTCAGTAAAAAATGTTCAGAGATTTAAAATTTATTCAAATCTTGATAAAAATGGTTAGAAATAATTTTAAAAAGCTTTGCATATCTCAAAACTATCAATTTTTTCAACAATGTATAGATTTTTCAAACAAATTTTGTGCATTTTTTATACTTTAGAAAAAAAACTCTGTACTTTTTTAAAAGTATGTAGTTTATTTTGATAGATCCAGAAAAAGCAGACCGTTCTTTTTGAAGGGAACTGATTTGAAAATCATAGGAAAATACAAACTTAAAAAAATGCTTGGGATGAGCCTCTAGGCAGCATTGAAGTACGCTATCCCATAAATGAACATTCTGTTATTGCACATCATTTTAATGCACAATATGTCAAATAGGAGGTCCCGGTAGTGTATATGACGATGAGGAGGAACTTAGGGGCTGTTTGGTTTGAGACTAAGTTTGCCTAAGGTTGTCACACCTAAGGTTAGGCAAGTTTGACCAACTTGGATGGGCGTTTGGTTTAAGTCACGCCTTAGGCAAGCCACACTAGGGTCCCACATCACATACACTCAAAAAATGTGGTAAGATTCTCTTAGGCTTGCCAACTTGTGGCTCTCATTTTGAAGAACTAATCTTAGACAAGTGTGGCAACAGTGTATGGCAAAGTGTGGCACACGGTTAGGTCTAGAACCAAACAGCCCCTTCGTTCTCCCTTGGGTGGATAATACGAGGGCTATAGCTCGAGTGTACTGTATAATTGGGCCGTGTGATTTCAAGCATACTAGGGCTTTCAGCTAGCCGTTTCTTTCCTTTCTGTTCTTTTCAGCTGCTTTACTTTGCTAAAATAAAAAGTTGCTTAACTTTTCAAAACAACATTGTTGACACCCGATTTTGTCTATTTTTTCACGAGCTCCTCGAACGGCCAAACACCCCACAATTTTGCACAAACATCAGACATTTGAGTATCGTGCACCACAAAAAAAATCAGATTTGAAAAAAAACTCTGATTTTTTTACTATTCACTAGGTGCAGATGAGCCCTGGCACCGAATTGAATATTGGCTTATCTTTCCTCTCTTTGTTTTCCTTCTCTCCAATCTCCACCAATGGCATTTTCTAACCATCTTTTAAATTCTACTGTTTCCACTAATACTTTTTAAAAAAAATCCACATGATATTTAGCATTTTTTCCTTTGCTCTGTTGTTTTGCTGAACTAGTTTTTCCTAGTTGAAAAACTTCACATGCCTCTTTTAGTATTTTTAGATTTTTGATGTCAACTTTTCAACTTATATTCCCGGTCACAGTCCAAATCAGTTACGGCCAAATCCACTTTGATTACCAGATTTCCACATTATCATGTCACCGCTAGCAAAGGAGAGCAGAGATTTGGCTCCGAGGTCATCAGTTCCCGCCATGAACAGTAATAAGATAAATAAAAATACTAGAAGAACTAAAACAAATCTGTTTTTTGGATGTAAGATATTTTAGTGCGTGAGGTCCGTATCAATTTACAGCTCGTTTGGACATCCGTTTCTTTCATTTATTATTTCCTCCGTGTCGACCGACAGCAGGTCCCTATCGGCCGACCTCTCAACAGGGACCTCTCACCCGACACCCTTAGCACGACGGTTCACCCAGCTGGACCACCACTCCGCCTATATAAAAACTCACCCTGATCCAGAAGAAAACAAAGAGGAAGAAGAAGCTCAAGCTAGCTAGACAACACAAGAGTATCCACGAAACCCAACCACAAGGATCACCAACGAGATGCAGCAAGCGAAGGTGAAGGTGAAGGACGGCTCGAGCGCGCTGAGGGCCAAGGCGAAGATCGCGTGGGCTAAGCTGGCGGAGAAGGTGGAGGCGGCGACGTCGAGGTCGCACGACGAGCGTCAGCTGGCGCACGAGCGCGGCAGGGCCAAGGTCGCTGCCGCTGAGGCGCAGCTGCACCAGGAGAAGGTCGCGCACCGCGAGGCCGCCATGGAGCACCGCCTCCACAAGCACGCTGGCGTCGGCGGCCACAACCACAAGCACGACGCCGGTGGCGTGCACTGAGGCGTGACGCGTCTAGGGAGGCTGCCACCGTGTGATTTCCTCTATATTCTTTCCATTTATGTACTGTTACATACGCGTGTCGTGGTTATTTGGTCAAGTTGTATCCGGAGTGCCATGTGAATTGTTGACGTTATGGACGTTTTTATGATTGACTAACTAAGAAACGATTTTTTAAAACTTTCTTGACGTATTTATTTTCTTTATATTTGTCCATAATCCACGTCATCTCATGTCCATGTTTTCGCTCTCAGATAAAGAAACCAGTTCCCCAGTCCAAGGGAGCTACGAATTATAATTTTGTAATAAAACCAGGAAACACGGTTCATCTTGATCCCTAAGATCTCATATGGTGGTGATGACTGATGAAACTATTCGAAATCCAACTTCCAAAGTTTCAACAGAACTCTCGCCTTTTTGGCTATAAGAATATTACCATCTTGTGCTCAATCAACATTGAAGGATGCCATATCAATGGCTCCTTCGGTTCAATCTTTCTTTCTTCGGAACCTTGGACACCCCTACTATAGTACAATGTCTAATGACTCGTGTTCCCCCTCCTACCGCATCGGCGCATACTGTTAGATCCTCCCCCATGGAGGGATCATCCGTTTGTTCCTCCGGTGCGACTGGTGTCGAGGATGGAGGTGGTGGATTTGAAGAGGAGGTACCCAAGGGAACGGAAGAGGGATATGCCATGACGAAATCACTGACAGTAAGTCCTGGACACCGACGAGGCACACTGGGAGGACTCTCCCTAATATGTGGGTACCACTAGACAAGGGAAGCATGAGAAAGGAGACTAGAGAAACATGAGTCTAGTAGACGAGAGTGGGGAGGCCGAAATGTCGCTTTGTTTAGGACACCATTTCTCAGTCAAGACTGACCTTTAATATTACTCCACCGAGAGCGATAAACACGTTATTTGGGGCGTGGCTGTTTGGGATTGAGTCCGAAACAGCCAAACACATTCGTGTAGGAGTATGTGCGTTATTATGGGCAATTTGGAATTGCAGGAATGATTTGGTTTTTAACAGGACAACAAATATTCATTTTTTGCAGGTGTTATTTCGGGCTACGGCGCTGATCCGTACTTGGTCCTTACTCACTCCGACGGAGGCCAGGGAGCGTTTGGTTACTGGATCTGTCCGGTGGGAGACGGTAGCGCGGGATATCTTCAACCGGTTTGGATGGCGATCATGTAATAGGATAGGAGTTTAGTTTACCTATCTGCTATTTTGCCAGCCGGGTTGTGGCTTATCTCATTTCTGCCTTGCAGTCGATGCTCTATGTGAGCTATAGGCTGCTTTGGTTCCTTTTTCTGTAAGACCTTTGTTCAGAACCTGTTTATTTGTTTAATAAGAGAGGCCATATGCATCGATCTGATGCAGAGGGGAATCCCCTTTTCAAAAAAAAAAGTCAAGACTGACCGATCAAGACTGCGACATGGCAAACAAAGTCAGCGGCGCCTCGATTCCTCAGCCCACTGTCAGCATCATGAGGTGCAAGGTTCCCCTTCAACGATTTCCCCATTGGTGTTGTGGAGAACTGGAGATCGTGGGAATCTTTCTCCCAGGACCCTCTGACCAGATGCTGCCCCCCATGATTCAACCACTGAAATTCCTTGTCGGGTAGAAGTCTCCTGTAATCTCCTGGCGGGAGGGTTGCGCGGCACCGCCGGGGGGGGGGGGGGGCACCAACTAAGGCTCCGTTCGGTGCAAAGGAATTTTAAAGGAAAACTTGCAGGAATAAGAAATGAAGGAAAGTTCTCCCAAACTGCGTTCGGTGTGCAGGAATGAGCTCCTCAAGATCCAAAGGAAAGTTGCTGTAGCCTCTAGTTTTACAGGAAAGAAAACATCCGGTGCAAGCTCTTTTTTGGGGCGGAAGCACGAGGCAAAGTACAGGAAATCTTAGCTGGACCTGCATGCACCACCATTGCCTTGCTTTGTGTGACCCCACCACTGCCAGATGGACGCATCAACGAGTGGATGAGAAAATAGACTGACCATGCTTTGTACTAGTGGGACCTACAGATACCTTTGCCTTCCTTTGCTTTACCGAACACATCTTCTCAGCTTTCCTACAGACTTCTAATCTAGAGTTTTACCAGCCGATTCCCATGACGTTCCTCTGTTTTTCAGTTTCCCACAGTTTTCTTAACCTTTGCAGCGAACGGAGCCTAAAAAGGAAACTCAACTGTAGGTCAAGGAAGGCATCAATTTGCAATCACTAATGGATAGCGTGTGCTTTCAGACTATTTGTGTGGTGGCATTGTACATAGATTTTTATGCATAAGTATGTGCGCTCTAATCTCTATTGCGGCGCCTTTGATCGTTCAACCGATCTTTCTGGCTTTTGTAACAATTAATAAGCACTTGTGGTAACAAACTAAGACTAGCCACAATGAAGAGTAACATACACTAGTAACATGCATATATTTCTAGACTATATTACTACCTTCATAGTTGGTAGTAACATAGGTGTGGTGTCATGCAAAACTCCATCTATTAGGTTATAGAATCATACTGCATTGGAACATGTGATGTTACAGTAACTAGCTAAGTTATTAGAACTACCTCTCTCTTCATTAACTCACTGCCACATAGATAAATTTGCTGAGTTGGACTTGAAGTTACTACTGAAGGTACTTCCATTGTGGCTAGTCGTGTTGAGCTCATCAATCAACACAGGCCTATGTCGTGACACTAAAATGTATCCTTTGTGCATATCTCTACTCCTAATGGACGAATTGGTTGAATAATCCCCCCCACTTTCAACCGGTTTATTTTCAACCGGTTTTTCTTCGTCCCACCTCCCACCAGCCCCTCCCACCGGTTTTTCTCTTTTCTCGTCTGACCGGCAATACCCAACGTATTTATGGTAATCTCTACTCCTAATGGACGAATTGGTTGAATAGTCCCCCCCACTTTCAACCGGTTTATTTTCAACCGGTTTATTTTCAACCGGTTTATTTTCAACCGGTTTTTCTTCGTCCCACCTCCCATCGGTTTTTCTCTTTTCTCGTCTGACCGGCAATACCCAACGTATTTATGGTAATCAATCATAATTAATCCACATATATTAATTATCAATCCAGGTATGGTAAGGTCATAACTCAGGAAATTTTGAATATGGCAATTATATGGTAATAAATTTAAATTACCCCAAAGGCTATCAATCCAGATATGGTAAGGCCATAACTCGGGAAATATCGAATATGGTAATAAATTTAAATTACCACCAGGTATGGTAAGGCTATCCACGTATAGTAATAAATCATATAGTAATAAATCATAATTAATCCACGTATAGTAATAAATCAATCCAGGTATGGTAAGGTCATAACTCAGGAAATTTTGAATATGGTAATAATTTAAATTACCCCAAAGGCTATCAATCCAGGTATGGTAAGGCCAAAAATCGGGAAATATCGAATATGGTAATAAATTTAAATTACCCCAAAGGCTACCAATCCAGGTATGATAAGGCCATAACTCGGGAAATATCGAATATGGTAATAAATTTAAATTACCACTAGGTATGGTAAGGCTATCCACGTATAGTAATAAATCATATAGTAATAAATCATAATTAATCCACGTATAGTAATAAATCAATCCAGGTATGGTAAGGCCATAACTCAGGAAATATCGAATATGGTAATAAATCAGCGATCCGTCCGCATTACTAGCTCATCCGATAAATCAGCGATCGAGTAATTAAACCGTGCACTAATTAGTACTCCCTCCGTATATGGAAGGAACCGCCGGAGTATTCCATAGATTAGCCACAGGATTTTGGCAATCTCGCTGTGGCATCTCGGATTTCGGAAATCACGCGCCCGCAGACGCCGCCGTGCCCCCCCTGCAACCACCGCCGGAGTCGGAGGCGAACGCGATCGCAATCACGACGTGTGTATATATATACAAGGACGTACTACGTGCACAAGGGCCTGCAAGCAAACCCCAGTGCTCCTGATCACCATGCATTTCTTCCAGGTCGTCATGGCGTGGATGTTCCCGTGCGCCGTGTGGGCGGCGATGGCGCCGGCCGTGGCGACGGCAGCGCCCACGGACGGCGCTTCGAGCGTTGAGCAGGGCAGCTCCTCGTCGCCGGCGTTCGGCCCTGGCGACGCTAAGGTGGCCTCCGACCCGGGCTTCTCCCCGGCGTCGAGGTCGTCCACCTCCTCCTCCTTGCTCGGCGCCCGAAGCAGCTCGTCGAACAGCGCGCGCTCACCGGTGAGGGAGGGCGGTGACACGGCCGCACGGAAGGGCCACGCGCTAAGGCGGTGCCTGCACAGGTTCGCCAGAAATCTGCAGCGCGCCAGTGCTGCGGACGAGCGGTCAGACGGGCGCGGGAGACGGAAGGGCCGGGCGACGAAGCCGGACGGGAGGGTCGCCGCCGGCGAGGACGGCACCGCCCGGGCGAGGGAGGAGGCCGTCGCGAGCGCGATCGCTTACTGCAAGGAGTCGAGCCGGCAGCGCTGCAGGCCGCCGTTGGCTCCCTCGCCCAGCTTCGACGGCTGGCTCCTCGTTCGTCCGGAGGAGGAGATCGGCACCAGCGCCACGAGCGCCGTCTCGCCCTGCGAATGCGAGGCGCAGGGCACCTCGAGCGCCGCCGCCCCCCACCACGGCCACGCGGCCTGCGACGGTACGTGTTGTCAACCGATCCGTCGGTCGATCTGCTCTGCTGCACCCGTGCACGTCTAAACCGTCGTTGATCTCCTTCGTGCAGCAGAATGCGGTGGCGGCAGGCCGTCGACGATGGAAACTCGGCGAGGTCCAGCCGGGGAGATGGAAAAGGGTGACGCTGTCGATGGGCTTGACGGGGACGTCCTTACGATAACGAGTTACTTCGCCGCCAAATATGTGCGTGCGGTGCGCCATTGAAGAATAGCTCGGGGTCCGTCTCACATGAGGCGAAGCAAACAGTTTTTCGTAATCTAGAGGACCTTGTCTTACGTACCTTCGATCTTGTATGATCTGTCCATATCAGTGTGCGAGTAGTAGTAATATGATTGTAGTAAGATCTGTCCATATCAATTGTCGATCTTATTCTTATATGATATGATGGCTTGCAGCGTTCCTAAGATCTAACGAGAATCTTCTGGAGTTAACGACACAATCGTTCGATTGTTTCTGAATCAGACTGCAATTTTGAAGCTTAATTGGCAAAGGAGTTAAGATATAGACAATCCTATTTATTCGAACTAGCTTTGCTGAATCGAAAGAAAAGAGACAACGTGGATTCAATCAAAAGAAATTAGAAGATTTTAGTACTGGCATGTATTCACCTCAATCACTATATGCTCTGTTTGTACTCTACACATGAGGAATATATTCACCTTTAACTTATTTTTTTGCGGAAATAAGACTTTCATTCATCAACCATGGTCATTACACTCCAGATTTTACATAGAGCATGAATTCCATCCGGTGCATGCCCATGCACGTTGAATTATCAAATGAGTATAAAGTTGGTCTTTTTTTTAACTACTACACTCCAGATTCTCGAGCATGGAGATAGGCGAGTTGTAGACCAAGAGCTGGTACAGATATAGGCGAGTTGTAGACAAGAGCTGGTGGGCAGCAAGAAACGCATGCACACCAAAGAACAAATCTGAGTCACATGCCTACTTCTATTGGTTTCTACAAAGAGCGGCTAGCTTATATCTTAGACCAGTCGGTCACTGTCGAGGTCGCCAAGGTGATCTTACAGCACCGCCGTGGGGATTTCTCATATGATTTTATGTAGGCAAGCTGCAAGCGGTGGTGGTGATTGGCTGGGTGGTGTCGCTGCCTTGGGAAGAGACGAAGTGATGGTAAAAGTAAGCAGGATCCGATGATTCTTTCGTGGGGATAGCCAAAGTCAAGATGTCGACTACAGACTCGTCGCAGACTTGCAGTGAACCTGGATGCGGCGAGCCTGATTTGTGGATCGATGGCGGGTCTTGACTTTGTTAGGCTGGGATTGGATGGTTGCGGAGGGTGGTGTGCTTGGTTGGGTTCTCATGGAAGAATGTGGCCTCCTCGTGGATCTGGTCATGCCCATCCTAGAGAACATTGTGTTCCTAGCTCCCTCGAGGAGCAAGGACAGTGCAAGCGGCAGCAGGGGGTAGGGGTAGATGTGAGGAGGGATGTCGGCGGCTGCTCGAGGTCATCATGATGAAACCCTTGACGTCCCATCTTTATCAATGGAAGTGGAAGAGCACGAAGTCGAGATTGGATAGGAGTTTGAGTTCTTTTTGGCACCGATCGGTTCCCCACTTTAGAGATGTATTTTTTTTTGCGTGCGAGCAAACAGTGGGTTGATTCTAAAAGGGATAGGCACTTTTCAACAGAAGTGCATGACGGACCAAAAATATGACCTCATTTTATTCGTTTGATAGATATCATATTATTCGTTGTTGTTCGTTCGGTGAAATTTCCTAATATTTGATTGTTGTGTTTCTAATTAGAGCACCCCATAATCACCCAATATGAGGGGATGATAAATGAAAAATACTGATTATAAATTTTAAAGAGCCCGTGGCAACGCACGGGCGTTATACTAGTTATTAGATAGTTCATCCTTACTACGAAGTTTCATCCATTTTGTTCACTTTGTTGTGAAGTAGGAAGGTGCAACTCACACGAAGAGGTAGCCCTTCTAAATTTCGTAGACAAGCAACTCACACAAGGTTGAATTTCTACGTTGCCGCTCTGTTGTGGTACTTGTATCTTGCGTACTTCCTCGCCTGCCTGGCGCAGGCGAGGAAGTACGCAAGGTTGAGTGTCCCCATTGCCGCAAGTGTCCAGTACACGTTGTCCAGCCTCCCGTGGTCGATGTTCTCCGGCAGCCACGCCGTGACCCGCGTCACCACGTCCATGAACATGGTGCTCAAGAAGAACCCCAGCGCGACGAGCATGGGCGCCATTGCCGTAGCCAGGCTCCGCAGCGTCTCGGGGAACTCCTGGTAGTAGAAGGCCATGCTCCCAGGGAAGTGCAGGGCCTCCCTGACTCCGACGATGCCCAGCGGGAACAGCAGCCACATCACGGACATGGGCACGCCGGGTTGCGCAAGTCTCCGCGCTCCACCAGCGCGGTGGCGACTATGGCAATGACGTTCAAAACGTGGCCGGTGCCCGCGCGTTGCAGTGCGGTCGGTGGCGTGCCGCCGGTGATCCTGCGCCAGAGAGGGAAGATGGCGCGGTCCAGGACAAGGGTAGCCGCGATGAACGAGACGCGGCAGCTGACAGCGACTGACCCCACCGGGATGCTGAACTAGTGTGGCCCGACGGAGCGGTCCAGAGCGAGTGCCTGCAGGATGATCATGCCGATCATCACGCCGATCGACATGAACAACATTATGCCGGAGGACCACAGCGGGAAGACGCCGACGAGGGCCTTGAGGTCCTCCACTTGTTGCACCGTGCACAACCTCCAGGTGCCAGCCAACGCATCCCCGGACCCAGAGCCGTCGCTTGCAGTGATCATGGCGGCTCGGTTCAGAAATCTACAACAACAAGATACAGCAAATGATGCATCAATCCAGTGTAACTACGGAATGCCACCTAAATACTCCCGCTGTAAAGAAATATAAGAGCGTGTTTTTTAGTGATCTAAATGCTTTTATATTATTTTTTTACAGAGGGAGTACTTACCTTAAGCTTTTACTTGGTGCCCCGTCGCCGGCGGAGTCCACGACGGTGCCATTGCCCACGTTGTACTGCACACCGCCATGCGCGCCACTAACTTCGATGTCACCCTTGCGCACGGCGGCCACGATAACGTGAGCCAGCTCTGTGTACGGGCTGGCCTTTGTCGCCGGCATCCGGTAGTAACGTATTCCTTTCGTTTTTTTAGTTTGCATATAAGAATTGGTCAAAGTCAAACTTTGTAAAGTTTGACTAGCTTTGTAAGAAAAGATATCAACATTCATACTATGAAATTAACATTATTAGATAAATGATGAAATTAGTTTTCATAACATATAATTTTGGTATTGTAGCTAATGATTTTTTTTTATAAAGTTAGTCAAACTTTGTAAAATTTGACATTGACCAAATCTTATATGGAGACTAAAAAAAACAAAGGGAGTACGCGCAGAAGCATGACCAAGCCAAATGCCGACGTGGTGAGGCAAACACCAAAGCCCACGGCCCACGACACATTGTCCTGGATGTAGACTATGGCTGTATCGCCGAGCATGAAGGAGCAATAGAGGAAGACCATGTACGTTGAAGAAGGTGTCCTTGTCGCTCCTGCGTTCGAACTGGTCCGCACCCATCGTCGAGATGTTGAAACGTGTCCCACCAGCGCCAATGGCGAGAAGGCAGATGGCACCGTACAAAACAATGAGCTGACCAGGGGATCCTTGCTGACAGTCGGCCAACGGCGAGGTGCAGTGTGGCGGCCGCAAGGATGGCAGTGCCGCGGTGAGAGTGAACAACACAAAAGACTGTATAATAACATTGTGAAAAAGTATTAACAAAATATGACCTTTTGCAAAGGACTTCCTGGTTCAAGTGCGTGAGAAATAGTTTGGTTGCAGAGCATCCATTTTTTTATTGTGTAAAAGGCTATAGAATGTTGGCACCGAGAAAAATAATTGTTGCTAATATTGAGTTATTTCTCACGCGGCTAAGTATTTGCACCACACAACGGCAATCACTATAAACTTTCATGTCAACCAGTATTTCTCTTCTCAAACCTCTCTTATCTACAAAATATTCACGCGTGAAGAATATTGTAATACTTCTTTCACTATTGGATGTGAAAGGATCATTATATAGATTGAGGTAGTTGAATTAAAGAGAGTTTTCTTTCCTTTTGTGAGAGGAGCATGAGATATAGTTGGTATTTATCTTTACCGTCTATAAGTGTGAATAATTTTGATAGACAGAGAGCAGCATGTTTTTCTCGACATTACATGATAGGAACATTTGAATAATTTTGTTACACATCGAACAATGAGTAACGTTTATTAGCATAAATATAATAAGAAGAGAATCCTACTGTAAATTACTTAAACTAAAAAGTAATTATGCATAGGGATGTTCTAAAAACAATATATAGGAACATCCGATATACTAATAATTAGGTGATTCCCCACTAAGATATATATCTTAACATGTAACTATTCCACCTCAAAGGCCCATTTCAACACGTGCAACAATGCATGCAAAAAGACTTCAATGTTTTCATCATATTATGTATTATATAATTATCCAATAATCATATGTATTTTCAATTTTGGTCCAACCATGCATGGAATATGCCTCAAATGCTTTTATTATATTAGGTTACTTATATTCAATAATTATTTTGTAGTTATATAATTATACAATAACAATCATATGCATTTTCTATTTTTCTTCTTATGTGTTAATCCAAATATCCATGTTCATGTTCCTATACTATAACTAAGTACGTGATCCCCACTAACAAATTTATCTCAATATTCAACTATGACATCTGAAAGGCACACCTTAACATGCAATGATCAATGCAAAAGGCCTTAAACATTGCAATTACATAATGTTACTTATATTGGATAAACATATATAGTTATAAAGTTATCATATGTACTTTTAGTTTTTTTGTGCAAGCATATTATACAAAAGGCTCGAATGTTGTAATTATATTATGTTACTTATTTAATAAATATTTTTATTCTAAAATTATGTTATGCATTTCATTTTTTATTTTATATTATTAATTCAAATATTCAACTTCGTGTAACCAAAACCATATTAAACTACATTATAAGCAATTTCTGCTGCAACGCGCGTCGTATCATCTAGTTATAGGATGACCATACTATGAACTGCAACGTGGACCATTCTGTTATAATCGCTCTCCATCCGGAGTTAGATGGCGCTCGGAGCGGATGACAGAGGGAGTATTTTGGGTAGGGGTCGCACCAGAAGGTTGATGGCCGCTCCGGCAAGTATGACGGGGAAGCAACCCAGATAGGAGTCGGAGAGGATGGCACCGGCGATGGGCACCAGGTTGAGGAAGCCGCGGACGACGTTGGTGATCTGCGCGGCGCCGACGCCGTCCACATGGTACTCCTTGAGCAGGTACACCAGCATGTTGCTGGTCGTCCCGTTAACGGCAAGCCCAAGCCCCAACATGGTCGCTGCATGCACGTTTTGCACACAAGCTAGACAGGGAGTGAGTGACGATGTGTGTGCAGAGAGAGAGAGAGAGAGAGAGAGAGAGAGAGAGAGAGAGAGAGAGAGAGAGAGAGAGAGAGAGAGAGAGAGAGAGAGAGAGAGAGAGAGAGAGAGAGAGAGAGAGAGAGAGAGAGAGAGAGAGAGAGAGAGAGAGAGAGAGAGAGAGAGAGAGAGAGAGAGAGAGAGAGAGAGAGAGAGAGAGAGAGAGAGAGAGAGAGAGAGAGAGAGAGAGAGAGAGAGAGAGAGAGAGAGAGAGAGAGAGAGAGAGAGAGAGAGAGAGAGAGAGAGAGAGAGTGCATGCACGTGCACGTCCCAGCTATGAAGGGAATAGTGATCCATCCACCTTGCTTTGGCTTCGTTTACGGATTATTCGTTCCCGATTCGAAACTCCGCCCGTAGCAGTTACAAAAAAAATTAACCACTGCTAGGCCAAAACCTCTGCCATGATTCGAAACTCCGCCCGTAGCAGTTACACGCCTTAACCACTGTATGCCAAAACCTCAGCCATGATTACAGATTATTCGTTCCCGATATTTCGTGTCAAGTGCGCTCTTCTGCTCCGCACGTTCTGCTTTCATTCGGAAAGGAAGTCTAAAATAAACCTTGCATTTGTAGACAAAAGCTAAATCAAATCCTGAATACCGTGAGTCGAACTTAAGACCTTGGCGGTGCAAAACTCGTATTGCTTGCCACTGCCACTGCAATCTATTTATGTGATAGACAATAGCGACTTTATTTAACATATAACAGCGCCGAGATTAGGAAACATCTCAGAAATTTTATGAAAGATTTTCTTGAAAATTGTCAAAACAAAATTGAAATCCGAACATTTTCGCGAATTTTTGGAATTGCGATCTTTTTTAAAAAACACAAACTAATATTGAAAACATGAACCCTTTTTAAATCACCAAAAGAATTTTTTGAAAAAACTGAATTTTTTTAAACCTGAACAAAATTTTAAAGTGCGGAAAAATTTGAAACCTGAACAAATATTTTAGATTTGTTCCCATTTGTAACAAAATAGAAAGTGCTCACAATTTAATTTTTTTGAGGTTTGAAAAATATGTTCCCATTTTTATATAAAAAGGTGTACGTTTCAAAACATTTTTTTAATTTTCTTTTGTTTTCTTGAAAATTGTCAAAAATATTGGAATGAACATTTTGTTCAAACACAAAGAAATTTTGAAAACGAGAACTTTTTTTAAAAACCTGGACATTTTTTAAAGTGTGAACACTTTTTGAAGAAAAAGCATGTTGTGGTATGTAATTAAATAATTCCGTGCTTCTTTGTTTAAATAATTGTCGTCGGTTGGGTTGGCTAGCGTGATGGTTTTTTAAGCACCAGCACCCAAGTTCGATTCCCTTGAGTCTCGAAATTTTTAAATCACCTGGTGGGCCGGCCCAGTCGCGTCGGGCTGCAGCCCAGACCTACCGACAATCCCATTGAAAACAGGCTAAGGTTCAAAATAGACCGGGATCACATAGTTCGGTGTGCTGATTTCAGAGATTAGAAGTTTGGGGTTTGATTTAGCTTTCGACTATAAGTTCAAGGTTTTTTTTAGACTTTTTCCTTCCTTCTATAACAAAAAATAGCATGTTGACCCGTGCAAAATGCGCGGCTAGATTTGCAATACATATTTTATATCTTGACACGTTTTTCTATGTATCTTATTTCATTTGAGTTTTTTTTTCCGAGAGATCCAGCTACGATGGCATTTCATTTGAGTCGCTAAATCAATATTTGTATAGAGAGATACATCCAAAATGGACACAGTCAAAAATACTTGATTAAACTTTGGTATTAATATTTCCATCATATGTGTATAAAGTTGGATACAGATGTTGATGTGTGACAATGAAATACCAAAAAAAAACCACGGTCTATGTCCTACCATGCCAACCCACATACTTTCCTACTAATTCTTACACTTCCTTGTTCCACTTTTTTCATCTGCGACACTTATCTTTGGGAATTGTGCGTACTCTTTTTTTAGATGAATTTTATGTATTTTTGTTGGACTGCTAAACCAGGTTGTCCACTGTATGCATGCATGTATGTTTTGATAGACTTGCACGTATACTATCTTGGAAAGGCCTACTGCGAACTAAGTGTACCACAGATGGTTAGGTTCCTTGTGATGGAACTAGCCAATCATGCTTCAAGTCCTGATGCTTGTATTTTTTTGGATTTATTTCAACTACAGGAATTTAAATAGATGCCGATGGCCCGCGGTCATCGGCATAGGACTACGCCAAAGGCTGCCATTGGCATATGGCCGTCGTCCTCGATTTCCTCGGCATAGGGTTGTCAGCTGTCGGGATAGATACCCTATGCCGACGACTTTTCTCATGGCCGCCGGCATAGATCTATGGCGACAAAGAAAATCAGAGTGCATGTCGTCTAACGCTGTTCAGACACATGTCACCACTAGGTTATGCGACGTGCCAGTGGTATGCTGACGGCAGTAACATCAGCAGAGTTCCAAGTTGTGCCGACGACATACCTCTGCCATGTGTCACTTCTTGAGTGCTCATCATGTCATAGATATGCCGACGGCATTGTGTAAATGCATCTAGTGCCACCCCTAGTTGGTTTTGGAGTATTAACGACAAACCTAGTTGAGGGACTAATGTGTTTGTGAGAATTGCAGGATAACACAGGTAGAAGTCCCACATTGATTCGGTTTTACTACCAGAGATGACCCCTAAAAATGTATGAAGACATTGAAGCCAAAGGTGGTATATGAAGATATTCACATTGAAGACTATGACAAAAGAAGACACGTTATGAAGCCTATGGAGCTCGAAGACTTAGATCTTTCGTAGTTCTTTTTCTTTTGTGTTGAGTCATAGGAACCACCGCACTGTTAAGTGGGGTCCAAGAGAACCAGTCAGAATGACTGAAGTGATGCCTAAATCAAAAACCTATGTCTTCGAGTGAAGACAATGAGAGCGAATCTTGTCCAGAGTCGGACAACTCAGCTTTGCTTGTAGCCCAAGTAAAGTTGCCATGAGAGTTTGAAATCTGACCGTTGAGACACGTGTCAGTTCCTTAGTGACCCAGGGTCATTTCGGACAAATCAGGTCGGGTTGCCAAGTGGCTATAAATAGCCCACCCCCTACAACCATAAACGGTTGGCTGCTCAGATTTCAGTGCACGGCTTTTGTCGTTTGAGAGCAACCCACCTCGAAGCCTTTGAGAGAAAATTCCTAGCGAGGAGAAAAGCCCTAACCACCCAGAGCCAGAGAACATTGGGCATCACTTAAGTCTTCTTGTCTGTGTGATCTGAAGACTTATTACACTTGAGGACTGTGAATCCTCCAGACGGTTAGGCGTCGCGTTCAGAGCATCCAAGAGACATTGTGGATTGCCAGTGAACGAAGTCTGTGAAGGTTTGGGAGTCTACCTTGAAGACTTACCAGAGTGATTGGGCGAGGACTATGTGACCTTAGCTCAAGGAGAATACGGTGAGGACTTGGTGTCCTGAGCTGCGTGTTCAGGACTGGGTGTCCGGGACTGTGTGTCCTAAGGTTTAAATACCTAGCCGCTCCAACCAGACGTACAGTTGTCACAGCAACTGGAACTGGTCCAACACATCATTGTCTTCAACGAGTCACGGGTTTCATCTTCACTTCCTTTTTCTTACTGTTACTCATTGTGAAGCCATTGCATGCTTGCTCTATCTTTTGTCTTCACAACGTGAATGTATGATCTGTTTGGCTTCATAACTTCTTCCTACCTGATCCTTATTACACTGCAGCTGTTTGTCATTGTGCTTTCACTCTATTGAATACTTGACCATGGCTTGCCTAGTGTAATCTAACTTCCGCTGCATAGTAATAGGCATAATCTTCGCTGTTTGTCTTCATAACTCCCACCTTTTGAAGACTTCCATAAAAATCGCCTATTCACCCTCCTCTAGTCGATATAACGCACTTTCAATTGGTATTAGAGCAAGGTGCTCCCTTGTTCTGTGTGATTCGGTTTAACCACCTGGAGTTTTAGCTATGTCGACTGCAGGGATAATCAAAGTCTCCGCTGCGTGCCCCGTCTTCGATGGAACTGAATATCCCTACTGGAAGAATAAGATGCGCATGCATCTTGAAGCCATTGACGTCGACCTATGGTATGTCGTCGAGAACGGCGTTCCCAAGGCTGGAGAAGGTGTCACTGCTGCTGATGTCAAGAAGTTCACTCAACTGGACTCTACTGCCAAAAATATCATCTGTGGTCATCTGACAAAAGGACAGTATGGCCGTGTGAGTGCCTTGAAGACATCCAAGCTGGTCTGGGACTGGCTCTCCAAGGTCAATGAAGGCATCTCAACCCAGAGAGATCAAAGAATCAGTGTTCTTCGCAACCTCTTCAACCGCTTCAAGCGAAATGACAATGAGAATGTCCAGCACACATTTGACCGGCTCACTGACATCACAAATGAGCTTCAAGCCCTCGGCGCCACTGAGATCACCAAACATGAAATCGTCAAGACGCTGCTGAGATCACTTGATAGTTCGTTTGACATCCTAGCCCTGATGATTCAAGAACGTCCTGATTTCAAGACACTCGATCCGTCTGACATACTTGAGAGGCTCAACACACATGAGTTTCAGCTTTCTGAGAAAAGAGATATCTACGGTCCAAACTATGGGCGAACTCGTGCCTTGAAGGCAAAAGCTGTTTCCTCATCTGAAGAAGAATCTGACAGCAGTTCTGATGATCCTGAAGACATTGGAAGGGAACTTGCAATGCTAGTGAAGAAGTTCCAAAAATTCACCAAGAAGAAAGGCTTCAGAAAATCTTCACGATCAAGCTCAAGGAATGATGAAGCTTCTGCTCATGACTACAAGAAGAAAACATGTCACAAGTGCAAGAAAACTGGACACTTCATCTCTGAGTGTCCACAGTGGGACAATGAGAACAGAAGGAAGAAGAAGAGCAAGGAATATGATTCTGACGACAAGAAGAAGAAGAAATACTCAAAGTCTTCTTCCAAGTCTTCCTCAAAGTCTTCATCACACAAGAAGAGCTCATCTGGCAAGGCACGTGCGTTTGTTGGCAAGGAAATGGATTCAGAGGAGGAGTCCGCTTCTGAGGAGGCAGAGGTGGAGTCTGAGGAGGAGTCTGATTCTGGCATTGCGAGTCTGGCTACAGCATACGTCGCCAAGTCCATCTTCAACACTGAAGACAATGACTTCATCACCGACACCGATGCAAATGACAAGAACGACTCCACTCCTACCTACTGCTTCATGGCACGCGGTGCCAAGGTAAACACACGCACTACTCGCTATCAAACATCTAGTGACGATGACTCTGACTGTGATTCAAAACCCAGCTACAAAACACTTGCTAAAATTGCAACTGAACAACAGAAAGCTATGGAACATATTCAAAAACTGTTAGACAGAAGCGATGATCTGTTGGGTGCTGAAATGACTCGATCTGAATCCTTAATTGAAGACATAAAAAATCTTCACGTTAAGTATCAGGAACTTGAAGATCGTCTTGATACTCTCTCAACAACTCATGAAAAGCTTTCCTATGATTATCTTCAAAGGAAGCAAGAACTTGAGAAATTGAGAGCGGCTCATGAAGATCTTCAAAAGGAAAACGAGTCACTTCGCGCCGAACAGATCAGTTCCGCTCAGGAAGGATTTGAACCACCATGTCTTAAATGCATTGAGCGTGATAATGCTACTTCTGTTGCTGAATGTTCCACTGCTACTGCTGTTGCAATATCTTCAACTGTTGATGTGGTAACTAACCCCTCTGCTGAGGATACCACTGCTATTGCTGATGAGAATGCTAGGTTGAAGACATTGCTTGAAACAGGGATGTACAAAAGTCTTAAAGGACATCAGACATTATGTGATGTCCTCAAGAAGCAGATTCTGAACCGAAACCCTAGGAAAGAGGGTGTTGGGTTCGTAAGGAAAATAAATGCAGATGGCTCTTACTGGAAACCTGAGCAGTACCCCAAAACCACATGGGTTGCTGCAAAGGAACTTTCAGCAGATCCATCCAATTTATCTGGCTTCACTTGTGCTAACCCCATTATCATTGATGAATCCTTTGATGCAAACTATAAACTGTTTAAGAATCAGAATGGTGAAGTGTTTGCCAGGTACATTGGTACTAACTGCAGGAATGGACCGCCTATGAAGAAGATCTGGGTTCCGAAAAAGTGTCTGGAAAATCTTCCTGTGAATGTCTTCATGACACCTCACTTGAAGAAGACAAACCTCAGACCAAAGGCTTCATACGGTCCAAAGGCTTCATACAAACAGAGGACTCACCTGAGTCACACTAACGCAAATGTTTTGCAGGGAAACCATACTCAGGCATATGAATATGAGAGCGGTTCATCGAACCGTCATGTTCATATGACCAAAAATTATTCTGCTTATTCCTATGAGTATTATTGTCCACCTGCAAGACTGTTTGCTAAGGCTTCAAAGCCAAAATTCTCAGATGCTGCACTTAGACTTATTGCTTCTAAGCCACCCTTGAAGATGTGGGTGGTTAAGAAAGCTTAACTCTCTTTTGCAGGGAAAGGTCTCCAGCAGAAAAACAAAATCTTCTGACGCTATTGCTGGGGACCTTAAAAATCTTGTAGGGCGCAAGATAAAATGCCCGAATGGCATCATTATGTACTTCGTTCCTGAATCGCATGCTACTCTCCCTATTAGTCCTAATCTGGATCTAAGTTTTCATAACCCACTGGTTCGTCAAATGTTTTTGCTTCACAATTCTCTTCGTGAAGCCTATCCCCCTAACTGCACTGTAGGGTACGACACCAGCGACTTCAAAGTCTTCAGAATGGATTATTGACAGTGGGTGTACAAATCACATGACTGGCAAAAGAAGCCTTCTTATGGACTCAACCTTACGTCCATCCGACAAGAGCCACATCACATTTGCTGACACTGGTAAAAGTAAGGTATTGGGTCTAGGTAGAGTTGCAATCTCAAAGGATCAACACATGGATAAAGTCATGCTTGTTGAATCCCTTGGCTTCAACTTAATGTCTGTCTCAATGCTTTGCGATTTGAACATGATCGTAATGTTTGGAAAATATCGTTGCCTAGTACTAATGGAATCTGACAAGTCTCTAGTGTTTGAAGGGTATCGAAAAGATGATCTGTACGTGGTAGATTTCTCAGCAGGGCCACAACTTGCAGTATGTCTTCTTGCAAAAGCTTCAGAATGCTGGCTTTGGCATCGGAGGCTTGGGCATGCTGGCATGAGGAACCTCCACACCCTTGCGAAGAAGAAGCATGTCATAGGCATCGAGGGCGTCAAGTTCAAGAAAGATCACTTATGCGGTGCCTGTGAAGCAGGGAAGATGACAAGGGCAAAACATCCTTCGAAGACAATCATGACTACTACTCAACCCTTCGAACTGCTCCACATGGATCTTTTCGGTCCCACTCACTACTCAACTTTTACTACTACTGCTTGCCTCTATGGCTTCGTCATTGTTGATGATTACTCTAGATATACTTGGGTGCACATAATCCTTTACAAGACTGAAGTGCAGGATGTCTTCAGACGCTTCGCCAATCGTGCTATGAACAATTTTGGCGCCAAGATAAAACACATCAGAAGTGACAATGGCACTGAATTCAAGAACACTGGCCTTGATACATATCTTGATACCTTGGGCATCACACATGAATTCTCAGCTCCGTACACGCCACAGCAGAATGGCGTCGTCGAACGCAAGAACAGAACACTCATTGAGATGGCCAGAACAATGCTAGATGAATACAAGACTCCAAGAAAATTCTGGACTGAAGCCATTGACACTGCATGCCATACAATCAATCGTGTTTATCTTCACAAGCTTCTGAACAAGACATCTTATGAACTCCTAACTGGCAAGAAGCCAAATGTCAGTTACTTCAGAGTATTTGGCGCAAGGTGCTGGATCAAGGACCCACACCACACCTCAAAGTTTGCACCAAAAGCACATGAGGGCTTTATGCTTGGATATGGAAAGGATTCGCACTCCTACAGAGTCTTCAATCTCTTTCATTACAAAGTGGTTGAAACAGTGGATGTGCGGTTCGATGAGACAAATGGTTCACAAAGAGAGCAACTGCCAAATGTGCTAGATGAGATTCCAGCTAGTGAATCAATCAAGCTAATGGGAACTGGAGAGATTATACCTTCTGAAGCTCATCCTGAAGAAGAACTTATCATCTCAGCACCTGATCAACATGAAGACAATGCTCAGCCTGAAGACATTCCTCCCAACAACAACACAGATCAGCAAGAGCAAAGTCTTCGCCCTGTACATCCTCGTGTTGCCAATGAAGTGCAAATTGACAGAATAATTGACAGCATCAATGCACCTGGTCCACTCACTCGTTCAAGGGAAACTCAGCTAACAAATTTCTGTGGGCACTTCGCATTCGTATCAATATCAGAACCCAAGAAAGTTGAAGAAGCCTTCATGGAACCTGAATGGATTCAAGCTATGCAAGAAGAGCTTCAACAGTTTGAACTGAATAATGTATGGGAACTGGTCAAGCGTCCTGATCCACGGAAGCACAACATAATAGGCACCAAATGGATATACCGCAACAAGCAAGATGAGCATGGTCAAGTTGTCAGAAACAAAGCTCGTCTCGTTGCTCAAGGATATACTCAAGTGGAGGGCATTGACTTCGATGAAACATTTGCTCCCGTGGCTAGGCTTGAAGCCATACGCATTCTGCTGGCCTATGCAAATCATCATAACATACTTCTATATCAAATGGATGTGAAAAGTGCCTTTCTCAATGGCAAGATTGAAGAAGAAGTGTATGTTGCACAACCGCCTGGCTTTGAAAATCCAAAACATCCTGACATGGTATACAAGCTCAACAAGGCACTGTATGGCCTCAAACAAGCCCCTAGGGCCTGGTATGACACACTCAAATACTTCCTGAAGAGCAAAGGCTTCATACCTGGTTCCCTGGATCCCACTCTTTTCACGAAGACATATGATGGTGAACTGTTTGTGTGCCAAATATATGTGGATGACATTATCTTCGGCTGCACCAATCAGAAGTACAGTGAAGAGTTTGGATATATGATGCAAGAGCAATATCAGATGTCCATGATGGGGGAGCTGAAGTTCTTCCTTGGTCTTCAAATACGACAACAACGCAATGGCATCTTCATATCTCAAGAGAAGTATCTCAAAGATTGCCTGAAGAAGTTCGGTATGCAAGACTGCAAAGGCTTCACAACACCAATGCCAGCCAAACATCATCTAGGTCCTGACGACAATGGTAAAGAGTTCGATCAAAAGGTATACCGCTCCATGATTGGTTCTTTGCTTTATTTATGTGCATCTAGGCCAGATATTATGCTTAGTGTTTGCATGTGTGCTCGATTTCAAGCGGCACCAAAGGAGTCGCATCACTTAGCTGTGAAGCGAATTCTTCGATATTTGGCTCACACCCCAACTCTAGGATTATGGTATCCAAAGGGCTCAGAGTTTGATTTGGTTGGATTTTCGGATGCTGATTATGCTGGTGACAAAGTTGATCGCAAGTCTACATCAGGCACATGTCACTTTCTGGGACGATCACTTGTATGTTGGTCTTCAAAGAAGCAGAACTGTGTATCTCTCTCCACTGCTGAATCTGAATACATTGCTGCTGGATCTTGCTGCGCTCAGCTTCTGTGGATGAAGCAAACACTCAAGGACTATGGTATTCATCTGAAGCAAGTGCCACTTTACTGCGACAACGAAAGCGCCATCAAGATTGCCAACAACCCAGTTCAGCACTCGAAGACAAAGCACATTGAAATTCGTCATCACTTTCTCAGAGATCATGTTGTGAAGGAAGACATTGATATCATACACGTCAACACTGAAGAGCAATTGGCAGATATCTTCACCAAGCCCTTGGATGAGAAGAGGTTTTGCAAGTTACGGTGTGAGCTAAATATCCTGGAATCCTCAAATGTCCTGTGATCAGGCACACATCCTAACCCTTATGCATATTGATGACTTAGATGTGCAACACACGAAGTGAAGTATATCTTCAAATCAATGAAGATATACATTCTAAGTGTGAATATATTAATGTGGAATTTGACTTCGGAGCGCCACGATAATTGTGCGCCGTGTCTGGGTCTAATTCTTCCTATACGGTGGGTAACGCCACCACCAAACGTTCCATTTTGAAGTGTTTCACTCATGGCGTTACCTTGCAATATCTTCACATTTGGTTTGGCTTCGAACTCAACATGTCTTCATGATTATCTTCACTATGTTGATTATATAGATATATACATACTAGTGTTCTGTCCTCTACAGCATTCACTTATAGCTATGTCTTCTTGGTTGAATCTTTTGAACTAAGTGAATGTGATCGGACCCTAATCTCTCTATGCTTTCTATCTCAAATTCTATCTCTCCAAGTCATATGCATTCTATTGAAACTGTCGAATGTCTTCACTGTGTCCTTGTCAACAGAAGATATAGAGACAACCATAAAGTCCGTTTTTAATGCTCATTCCTCCACATAAAATACGGAGAAGCAGGAACGACCGCCCGACAATCCAGGCGTGCGTGGGACGTGGAACAAACCCCAAACTTCCGCAAACTGGCCACGTGTTCCTCAGATGCGAATCGCCAGGGGCACCTGTGTTGGGGAACGTTGCAGAAAACAAAAAAAATTTCCTACGGTTTCACCAAGATCCATCTAGGAGTTCATCTAGCAACGAGTGATCGGATTGCATCTACATACCTTTGTAGATCACGCGCGGAAGCGTTCAAAGAACGGGGATGAGGAAGGCGTACTCGACGTGATCCAAATCACCGGAGATCCTAGCGCCGAACGGACGGCACCTCCGTGTTCAACACACGTACGGTCAGCGTAACATCTCCTTCTTCTTGATCCAGCAAGGGGGAAGGAGAGGTTGAGGAAGATGGCTCCAGCAGCAGCACGACGGCGTGGTGGTGATGGTGCTGCAGTACTCCGGCAGGGCTTCGCCAAGCACTATGGAGGAGGAGGAGGTGTTGGAGAGGGAGAGGGAGGCACCAAAGATGTGGTATGAGAGGCCCTACTTTCCCCACTATATATAGGGAGTCCAAGGGGGGGCGCCGGCCCTAGGAGATCCAATCTCCTAGGGGGGTGCGGCCAAGGGGAGGAATCCCTCCTCCCCAAGGCACCTAGGAGGTGCCTTCCCTCTTTGGGACTCTTCCCTTCTTGAACCCTAGGCGCATGGGCCTCTTGGGGCTGGTGCCCTTGGCCCATATAGGCCAAGGCGCACCCCCTACAGCCCATGTGGCCCCCAGGGGCAGGTGGCCCCACCCGGTGGACCCCCGAGACCCTTCCGGTGGTCCCGGTACAATACCGGTGACTCCGAAACTTGTCCTGATGCCCGAAATAGCACTTCCTATATATAATTCTTTACCTCCGGACCATTCCGGAACTCCTCGTGACGTCCGGGATCTCATCCGGGACTCCGAACAACATTCGAGGGTTACTGCATATACATATCCCTACAACCCTAGCGTCACCGAACCTTAAGTGTGTAGACCCTACGGGTTCGGGAGACATGTAGACATGACCGAGATCGCTCTCCGGTCAATAACCAACAGCGGGATCTGGATACCCATGTTGGCTCCCACATGCTCCTCGATGATCTCATCGGATGAACCACGATGTCGAGGATTCAATCAATCCCGCATACAATTCCCTTCGTCAATCGGTATGTTACTTGCCCGAGATTCGATCGTCGGTATCCCAGTACCTCGTTCAATCTCGTTACCGGCAAGTCACTTTACTCGTACCGTAATGCATGATCCCGTGACCAGACACTTGGTCACTTTGAGCTCATTATGATGATGCATTACCGAGTGGGCCCAGTGATACCTCTCCGTCATACGGAGTGACAAATCCCAGTCTTGATCCGTGTCAACCCAACAGACACTTTCGGAGATACCCGTAGTATACCTTTATAGTCACCCAGTTACGTTGTGACGTTTGGCACACCCAAAGCACTCCTACGGTATCCGGGAGTTACACGATCTCATGGTCTAAGGAAAAGATACTTGACATTGGAAAACTCTAGCAAACGAACTATACGATCTTATGCTATGTTTAGGATTGGGTCTTGTCCATCACATCATTCTCCTAATGATGTGATCTCGTTATCAATGACATCCAGTGTCCATAGTCAGGAAACCATGACTATCTGTTGATCAACGAGCTAGTCAACTAGAGGCTTACTAGGGACATGTTGGTGTCTTTATTCACACATGTATTACGATTTCCGGATAACACAATTATAGCATGAATAAAGACAATTATCATGAACAAGGAAATATAATAATAATGCTTTTATTATTGCCTCTAGGGCATATTTCCAACAGTCTCCCACTTGCACTAGAGTCAATAATCTAGTTACATTGTGATGAATCGAACACCCATGGAATTCTGGTGTTGATCATGTTTTGCTCTAGGGAGAGGTTTAGTCAACGGATCTGCTACATTCAGGTCCGTATGTACTTTACAAATATCTATGTCTCCATCTTGAACATTTTCACGAATGGAGTTGAAGCGACGCTTGATGTGCCTTGTCTTCTTGTGAAACCTGGGCTCCTTGGCAAGAGCAATAGCTCCAGTGTTGTCACAGAAGAGCTTGATCGGCCCCGACGCATTGGGTATGACTCCTAGGTCGGTGATGAACTCCTTCACCCAAATTGCTTCATGCGCTGCCTCCGAGGCTGCCATGTACTCCGCTTCACATGTAGATCCCGCCACGACGCTCTGCTTGCAACTGCACCAGCTTACTGCCCCACCATTCAAAATATACACGTATCCGGTTTGTGACTTAGAGTCATCCAGATCTGTGTCGAAGCTAGCGTCGACGTAACCCTTTACGACGAGCTCTTCGTCACCTCCATAGACGAGAAACATTTCCTTAGTCCTTTTCAGGTACTTCAGGATATTCTTGACCGCTGTCCAGTGTTCCTTGCCGGGATTACTTTGGTACCTTCCTACCAAACTTACGGCAAGGTTTACATCAGGTCTGGTACACAGCATGGCATACATAATAGAACCTATGGCTGAGGCATAGGGGATGACACTCATCTCTTCTATATCTTCTGCCGTGGTCGGACATTGAGCTGAGCTCAATTTCACACCTTGCAACACAGGCAAGAACCCCTTCTTAGACTGATCCATATTGAACTTCTTCAATATCTTATCAAGGTATGTGCTTTGTGAAAGACCTATGAGGCGTCTTGATCTATCTCTGTAGATCTTGATGCCTAATATATAAGCAGCTTCTCCAAGGTCCTTCATTGAAAAACTCTTATTCAAGTAGGCCTTAATGCTGTCCAAGAGTTCTATATCATTTCCCATCAAAAGTATGTCATCTACATATAATATGAGAAATGCTACAGAGCTCCCACTCACTTTCTTGTAAACGCATGCTTCTCCATAAGTCTGCGTAAACCCAAACGCTTTGATCATCTCATCAAAGCGAATGTTCCAACTCCGAGATGCTTGCACCAGCCCATAAATCGAGCGTTGGAGCTTGCACACCTTGTCAGCATTCTTAGGATCGACAAAACCTTCCGGCTGCATCATATACAATTCTTCCTTAAGGAAACCATTAAGGAATGCCGTTTTGACGTCCATTTGCCATATTTCATAATCATAGAATGCGGCAATAGCTAACATGATTCGGACGGACTTCAGCTTCTCTACCGGTGAGAAAGTCTCATCGTAGTCAACCCCTTGAACTTGTCGATAACCCTTAGTGACAAGCCGAGCTTTATAGATGGTCACATTACCATCCGCATCTGTCTTCTTCTTAAAGATCCATTTATTTTCTATGGCTCGCCGCTCAACGGGCAAGTCAGTCAAAGTCCATACTTCGTTTTCATACATGGATCCTATCTCGGATTTCATGGCTTCTAGCCATTTCTTGGAATCCGGGCCCGCCATCGCTTCTTCATAGTTCGAAGGTTCACCGTTGTCTAACAACATGATTTCCAAGACAGGGTTGCCGTACCACTCTGGTGCGGAACGTGTCCTTGTGGACCTTCGAATTTCAGTAGGAGCTTGATCAGAAGTATCTTGATCATCATCATTAACTTCCTCTCTAGTCGGTGCAGGCACCTCAGGAACATTTTCTTGAGTTGCGCCATTTTCCGGTTCAAGAGGTAATACTTCATCAAGTTCTACTTTCCTCCCACTTACTTCTTTCGAGAGAAACTCTTTCTCCAGAAAGGATCCATTCTTGGCAACAAAGATCTTGCCTTCGGATCTGAGGTAGAAGGTATACCCAATAGTTTCTTTAGGGTATCCTATGAAGACGCATTTTTCCGATTTGGGTTCGAGCTTTTCAGGTTGAAGTTTCTTGACATAAGCATCGCATCCCCAAACTTTTAGAAACGACAGCTTAGGTTTCTTCCCAAACCATAATTCATACGGTGTCGTCTCAACGGATTTCGACGGAGCCCTATTTAAAGTGAATGCGGCAGTCTCTAAAGCATACCCCAAAAAGATAGCGGTAAATCGGCAAGAGACATCATAGATCGCACCATATCTAATAGAGTGCGATTACGACGTTCGGACACACCATTACGCTGAGGTGTTCCAGGCGGCGTGAGTTGTGAAACTATTCCACATTTTCTTAAGTGTGTGCCAAACTCATGACTCAAGTATTCTCCTCCACGATCTGATCGCAGGAACTTGATTTTCCTGTCACGTTGATTCTCAACCTCACTCTGAAATTCCTTGAACTTTTCAAAGGTCTCAGACTTGTGTTTCATTAAGTAGACATACCCATATCTACTCAAGTCATCAGTGAGGGTGAGAACATAACGATAGCCACCGCGAGCCTCAACACTCATTGGACCGCACACATCAGTATGTATGATTTCCAATAAGTTGGTTGCTCGCTCCATTGTTCCTGAGAACGGAGTCTTGGTCATTTTACCCATGAGGCATGGTTCGCACGTGTCAAATGATTCGTAATCAAGAGACTCTAAAAGTCCATCAGTATGGAGCTTCTTCATGCGTTTGACACCTATGTGACCAAGACGGCAGTGCCACAAGTACGTGGTACTATCATTATCAACCTTACATCTTTTGGTACTCACACTATGAATATGTGTAGCATTACGCTTGAGATTCATTAAGAATAAACCATTCACCATCGGAGCATGACCATAAAACATATCTCTCATATAAATAGAACAACCATTATTCTCGGATTTAAATGAGTAGCCATCTCGAATTAAACGAGATCCTGATACAATGTTCATGCTCAAACTTGGCACTAAATAACAATTATTGAGGTTCAAAACTAATCCCGTAGGTAAATGTAGAGGTAGCGTGCTGACAGCGATCACATCGACCTTGGAACCATTCCCGACGCGCATCGTCACCTCGTCCTTCGCCAGTCTCCGCTTATTCCGCAGCTCCTGCTTTGAGTTACAAATGTGAGCAACTGCACCGATATCAAATACCCAGGAGCTACTACGAGTACTGGTAAGGTACACATCAATTACATGTATATCACATATACCTTTCGTTTTGCCGGCCTTCTTGTCTGCTAAGTATTTGGGGCAGTTCCGCTTCCAGTGACCACTTTCCTTGCAATAAAAGCACTCAGTCTCGGGCTTGGGTCCATTCTTTGGCTTCTTCCTGGCAGCTTGCTTGCCGGGCGCGGCAACTCCTTTGCCGTCCTTCTTGAAGGCTTTCTTTCCCTTGCCCTTCTTGAACTTAGTGGTTTTATTCACCATCAACACTTGATGTTCCTTTTTGACTTCTACCTCTGCTGATTTCAGCATTGCAAATACTTCAGGAATGGTCTTTTCCATCCCCTGCATATTGAAGTTCATCACAAAGCTCTTGTAGCTCGGTGGAAGCGACTGAAGGATTCTGTCAATGACCGCGTCATCCGGGAGATTAACTCCTAGCTGAGTCAAGCGGTTATGCAACCCAGACATAGTGAGTATGTGCTCACTGACAGAACTGTTTTCCTCCATCTTACAGCTGAAGAACTTGTCGGAGACTTGATATCTCTCGACCCGGGCATGAGCTTGGAAAACCATTTTCAGCTCTTCGAACATCTCATATGCTCCGTGTCTCTCAAAATGTTTTTGGAGCCCCGGCTCTAAGCTGTAAAGCATGCCGCACTGAACGAGGGAGTAGTCATCGGTACGTGCCTGCCAAGCGTTCATAACGTCTTGTTCTGCAGGGAGAACAGGTGCATCACCTAGCGGTGCTTGTAGGACACAATCTTTCTTGGCAGCTATGAGGATGATCCTCAGGTTCCGGACCTAGTCCGTGTAGTTGCTGCCATCGTCTTTCAGCTTGGTTTTCTCTAGGAACGCGTTGAAGTTGAGGACTACGTTGGCCATTTGATCTACAAGACATATTGTAAAAAAATTTAGACTAAGTTCATGATAATTAAGTTCATCTAATCAAATTATTCAATGAACTCCCACTTAGATAAACATCCCTCCTGTAATCTAAGTATAACATGATCCGAGTTAACTAGGCCGTGTCCGATCATCACGTGAGACAGACTAGCCAACGTCGGTGAACATCTTCATGTTGATCGTATCTTCTACACGACTCATGCTCGACCTTTCGGTCTTCTGTGTTCCGAGGCCATGTCTGTACATGCTAGGCTCGTCAAGTCAACCTAAGTGTTTGCATGTGTAAATCTGTCTTACACCCGTTGTATGTGAACGTTAGAATCTATCACACCCGATCATCACGTGGTGCTTCGAAACAACGAACTATCGCAACGGTGCACAGTTAGGGGGGAACACTTTCTTGAAATTATTATGAGGGATCATCTTATTTACTACCGTCATTCTAAGTAAACAAGATGCAAAAACATGATAAACATCACATGCAATCAAATAATAATAGTGACATGATATGGCCAATATCACATAGCTCCTTTGATCTCCATCTTGGGGCTCCATGATCATCTTGTCACTGGCATGACTCCATGATCTCCATCATCATGATCTCCATCATCGTGTCTCCATGAAGTTGCTCGCCAACTATTACTTCTACTACTATGGCTAACGCGTTTAGCAATAAAGTAAAGTAATTTACATGGCGTTTCTCAATGACACGTAGGTCATACAAAAAATAAAGACAACTCCTATGGCTCCTGCCGGTTGTCATACTCATCGACATGCAAGTCGTGATTCCTATTACAATAGCATGAACATCTCATACATCACATATAGATCATTCATCATACATCACAACTTTGGCCATATCATATCACAAAGCACTTGCTGCAAAAACAAGTTAGACGTCCTCTAATTGTTGTTGCAAGTTTTACGTGGCTGAAATAGGGTTCTAGCAAGAACGTTTTCTTACCTACGTGAAAGCCACAACGTGATTTGTCAACTTCTATTTACCCTTCATAAGGACCCTTTTCATCGAATCCGCTCCAACTAAAGTGAGAGAGACAGACACCCGCAAGCCACCTTATGCAACTAGTGCATGCTAGTCGGTGGAACCGGTCTCACGTAAGCGTACGTGTAAGGTTGGTCCGGGCCGCTTCATCCCACAATACCATTGAAGCAAGATAAGACTAGTAGCGGCAAGAAAGTTGACAACATCAACGCCCACAACCAATTGTGTTCTACTCGTGCAAGAGAACTACGCATAAACCTAGCTCATGATGCCACTGTTGGGGAACGTTGCAGAAAACAAAAAAAAATTCCTACGGTTTCACCAAGATCCATCTAGGAGTTCATCTAGCAACGAGTGATCGGATTGCATCTACATACCTTTGTAGATCACGTGCGGAAGCGTTCAAAGAACGGGGATGAGGAAGGCATACTCGACGTGATCCAAATCACCGGAGATCCTAGCGCCGAACGGACGGCACCTCCGTGTTCAACACATGTACGGTCAGCGTAACATCTCCTTCTTCTTGATCCAGCAAGGGGGAAGGAGAGGTTGAGGAAGATGGCTCCAGCAGCAGCACGACGGCGTGGTGGTGATGGAGCTGCAGTACTCCGGCAGGGCTTCGCCAAGCACTATGGAGGAGGAGGAGGTGTTGGAGAGGGAGAGGGAGGCACCAAAGATGTGGTATGAGAGGCCCTCCTTTCCCCACTATATATAGGGAGTCCAAGGGGGGGCGCCGGCCCTAGGAGATCCAATCTCCTAGGGGGGTGCGGCCAAGGGGAGGAATCCCTCCTCCCCAAGGCACCTAGGAGGTGCCTTCCCTCTTTGGGACTCTTCCCTTCTTGAACCCTAGGCGCATGGGCCTCTTGGGGCTGGTGCCCTTGGCCCATATAGGCCAAGGCGCACCCCCTACAGCCCATGTGGCCCCCAGGGGCAGGTGGCCCCACCCGGTGGACCCCCGGGACCCTTCCGGTGCTCCCGGTACAATACCGGTGACTCCGAAACTTGTCCCGATGCCCGAAATAGCACTTCCTATATATAATTCTTTACCTCCGGACCATTCCGGAACTCCTCGTGACGTCTGGGATCTCATCCGGGACTCCGAACAACATTCGGCTTACTGCATATACATATCCCTACAATCCCAGCGTCACCGAACCTTAAGTGTGTAGACCCTACGGGTTCGGGAGACATGTAGACATGACCGAGATCGCTCTCCGGTCAATAACCAACAGCGGGATCTGGATACCCATGTTGGCTCCCACATGCTCCTCGATGATCTCATCGGATGAACCACGATGTCGAGGATTCAATCAATCCCGCATACAATTCCCTTCGTCAATCGGTATGTTACTTGCCCGAGATTCGATCGTCGGTATCCCAATACCTCGTTCAATCTCGTTACCGGCAAGTCACTTTACTCGTACCATAATGCATGATCCCGTGACCAGACACTTGGTCACTTTGAGCTCATTTTGATGATGCATTACCGAGTGGGCCCAGTGATACCTCTCCGTCATACGGAGTGACAAATCCCAGTCTTGATCCGTGTCAACCCAACAGTCACTTTCGGAGATACCCGTAGTATACCTTTATAGTCACCCAGTTACGTTGTGACGTTTGGCACACCCAAAGCACTCCTACGGTATCCGGGAGTTACACGATCTCATGCTCTAAGGAAAAGATACTTGACATCGGAAAACTCTATCAAACGAACTATACGATCTTATGCTATGTTTAGGATTGGGTCTTGTCCATCACATCATTCTCCTAATGATGTGATCTCGTTATCAATGACATCCACTGTCCATAGTCAGGAAACCATGACTATCTGTTGATCAACGAGCTAGTCAACTAGAGGCTTACTAGGGACATGTTGGTGTCTTTTGTTCACACATGTATTACGATTTCCGGATAACACAATTATAGCATGAATAAAGACAATTATCATGAACAAGGAAATATAATAATAATGCTTTTATTATTGCCTCTAGGCCATATTTCCAACAACCTATGTAATAGCACAGTGCCGCCCCTGAGCCTATAAATTCACACTTACCGCGGTCATTATCTCCTTCTTCCACCCTTGCACGAACCCTAGCGCCACCGCTAGCACTCGACGACGCCGACGACGAAGCGCTTCGCTGCCGCAACTTCTCCGACACCGTCTTCACGCCGATCGCGGACATCGTTCTCTCTGCTGTCGCCATAGGTGTCTTCCGTTGCCAAGTTAGGGCACGGAGGACTGAACTGCTCGGCATCATCTCCCACTTCCGTCTAGCAGTTCCAAGTGTGGTAAATATAACTTCTTTTTACAGCCCCGTTTGATCTCATGGTTCTATCACTTTCTACCATAAGAAGTTTATCTTCACACAAGTTAGATCTCTCAATCTGCATCTCATAACATGCCTAGTATATTCACTTGTGCTTCATAAAGTAGTTAGATTCCTCACTTGTACTGATCTGTGGGTTCGTACAAATCTGGAACCAACTTCTTATCTATGAGTGAATGTCTTCGCATGATGAGGTCAATGTCTTCTAAACTGATTAATCTTCAAAACCTTCTGAGAATGCATATGACCTCTTCCCCTTCCCTCGCACCTTAATGTTGTCACAGGTACATGTACGTGGGAGAATCCTTCGGTTCTCATAGTCCGCATTCATTTGCATAATTCCTACAGCATCACATAAACTCTCCTGAAGCCAGTTCCTGTTGGTCTAGCAAAAGAAAGCCTTTGAAGCCTTTGAAAGTCTTGAAGCCTTTCAAGTTAAAGTTTATGGCTTCAGAAGCAGCAGCAAGGAAGGGGGCAGACAGAGACGTGAAGGGACTTCCAAAGATCTGCCTGAAGACCTGGCAGAAATGTATAAAACAGATCCTGAAGAGAGTTATGGGCAGCGCAAGACCCGAATCCAATGGATTCGACGCTATTGGGCAGAACAATGGTTCAAATACCGCTTCGTCACCCAGGAGTATGCTGAGAAATGTGCCATCAAGAAACCATGGGGGGACATCCTTTACAAGAATCTCGTACCCAGGACCAGAGTTGAAGCCATTGCTCAAGGCTTCTACCCATGCATGGTCCGAGGACCACAGCCTGATGATGCGCATCTGTCGTCACTCCTCTGGTGTCGTGATGACAATCTGTTCAAGCAGAACTTCCAGATTGCCCAACAATCAGCGAAGCAGAACAAGAAGAAATTTGGGTTAGACTTCAACCCTGGTCCCTCCGCACCAAGGGCAGATGGCACACGCTACGCAGAACCCAATGTCATCGGTCCGTTTGCCAATCTTGAGGGCCTCATCACCCACATCTTAGTCCAAGGGACTGCCGTGAATGACCCTCCAGCTGACTCTGAGTCTGATGAAGCTCCTACTGTACCGAAGCCAAAGCAGACGAAGAAGCCAAAAGCTTCAAAGCCGGCCCCTGCCTCAAAAATCTCAAGGGCGAAGCCATTGGCAACTGCACCTCCTGAAGATAGTGTGCAGTCTGAAGACGTATCCCGCGTCTCCAAGCCCCAGAAGGACAAGGTGCCTCAGCCACACACCGGCAAAGAGCTCACAGCTGCTGCCATTCTGCGCAGTGAAGCCATTAATCTATCAACTGATGAAGATCTTGGAGATGACGCTCTAGAGCAGCTCATCAAGAGCAAAGAAGAAGCTGAAATCTTCAACAATTTGCCTCTCTTTGATGTCGCCATCATCCACAACTTCATCGACGAATGGTTTGCCACGCCAAACATAAGCTTCGAAGATCTGCAGCTGCCCGTTGGCCTCAGCGTCGCCTTCCAAGGCGCAATTGCTTTAGAACTTGCCATTGCTCAGCGCATTGTTGAGCTGAAGCAGAAAATTGATCATGAAAAGGCTCAGTTCAAGAAGAATATGGCCAAGCTCAGCGTGCAAGAAGTGAAGAGAATCAAGACCATGTTGCATGAGCTCAAGGAAAATTTTCTGAAAAAGCGTGCAGAAGCTCAGGGCTCACGTGAGCGAATGAAGTCTTTGGCTGAACGATGTGTGCAGGCATACAATGAGGCCGAGAAGCGCAAGGCACTTGGGCGTCCTGGCATCGACCCCAAGATGGCCGCGAAGAATAAGAAGAAGCCTGCTATGGCTGAACCAGAGGCACCTAGGCAAGAAGCAGTTCAAATTGTCTTCCCAACTGCAACAACTGGCTCGAAGCCAAAGAGCCGGTCAATAGCTTCAGAGCTCAAGAAGACAAGAACTGCTGAGATTGAAGCCAGGAAGAGGAAAAGCTCTGAAGCCTCTCCTACTGCCCCCAGCAAGAAGAAGCGCAAGATCAAGAAATCTCAGGCTGCTCCCACAGAACCCTTGATAGTTGAACCTATCTCAATGGTTCACCCCAACACCGAACGACAACTGACAGTTCATGAGCCTGCTCCCACAGAGGTTCCTGAAGCTGAAGATATTCCAGCAGCCGACCCCATCGCTGCTGAAGACATTGGTCACCAGGATAATGTACAAGATGATGCAACCCTTCCTCAGTGCGAACAAAGCGAGCTCATCAGCATTGGTCGTCCTTTGACGCCAATTGCACAAGATGCGTCATGGGTGGATCGCCCTCAAGAGGAAGAAGACAATGAGGCCCAGCCCACTCCAACCCCACAGGCGTCGTCTACATTCTGCAGGCTTCGCAGAGGTCCAAGGTCTCAAGTCTCTACTGAAGACATTCTGGCTGCATCAGCTGAAGAAGAAGCAACACAAGAGCTCCACCAAGAAGCAGTTCTTCAAGAGAACGTGCTTGTGACTGACCCTCCAGCTAGTCAAGCGGAGGCGGCAAATGTTGAGGCTGCCACAACCAACACTGAAGCCAATGTGGAGCCCTCCCCACCAAAAGCTTCAGCAGACAGCGAAGCTACTGATCAAGACACTTCTGTTCCTGAGTCTGCTGCAGGTCCTCAATTTGATTACCATGTTGAGCACAGGCCTCATGTCCAGAAGCCAGTCCCAAGGCTGCCAAGGTTCCCAGGTCCTACATCAGCACCTGGCTCCTTTAACATCAACGGCTTCAAGGCAGGCAATACGTTCTTCAACAGCTCCAAGAACCCCTATTCAAGGGAAAGGATTTCATCAGATAGGTTCTGGAGCTATCCTCAGCGCAGCTACTATTCATGCATCCTATACAACCAAGGTCGCATCTTCCCGCACAAGCGCCTTGATGTTGAAGCTATTGCTGGTCTGCCCTACTTAGAGGAAGCGCTGGATTGCTTCAAGCAAGTGGGACTGCTGCAGTTTATAACTGATGAAGAGCCCTGGAATGAAGAGTTTCTGCTTCAGTTCTATGCCACCCTCCATATTAAAGGATACAACAGAGATCCGAAGACTTGGGTCCTGGAGTGGATGATCGGCAATGTCCATCATGAAGCCAATGCATTCGATATCATTGAACTCACTGGCCTGCCCACTCCTGGCGAATTCTTCGAGGAAGGCTGTCAACTACATGCTGAAGCAATTGAGAGCATATTCCAGAGGCCTGAACCAAATATGAGTCAGATGCTCTCAATGATGAAGCCATTGCCCCTTGATGCACCCTATCCAACTGAGTTCTTCGTTGAAGACCTTGAGTACCTGCCCAGGACCATATATCACATCATCCGGCGGACTCTCTGGCCCATTAAGGGACACTCTCCACATGCCAAGATTGAGGGTGAAATGAAGACTCTCATATTCTATATCCTTCATGGCAAATGCTTCAACGCACAGGATTTCTTCATACGCCAACTTGCAGCGTCAGGCTCAGATTTATTTGGTTTGAAGTTCTATGCTCCTTGGGTGATGAGGCTGATCAAACTACACTCTGCGATCTCGTATCAGCCCTCAGCCCGCAACCATCGGATCTTCTTGCCAGATGTGGATACCTCCACTGAAGCTATATATCCTGAGCCTCCCAAGCAACCTTTAAGTCTTCAGAATGCAGAACACCAGAGCTTCACTCAGAATGATGAAGGTGTTGAAGCCATATCCAGGGTGTATCCGTTGGCTGGCACTACACGTGCACCACGCCCAGCATCTACTGAAGCCACAGACAGCACAAATGCTCAAAGACTCAAGAAGCGCGCTCGTGCCCTCAATGACCGAGAGCTTCTTGTGGCCCTTCACCAAAAGCAAGATAGGCATCACGACTGGCTAAAGCGTCAGATGAAAAGCCTCTTGGTGGATGTTAATCGTCTTCGAAATCTTGCCACCAAGAATGCTTTCGTCACTCATGAAACCTGTCGTCGTACATGGAAAGGGCTCTCAATGATGTGTACTGAAGCTGAACTTGAAGAGGATGGCTTCACTGAGCGCTTCAAGTTTGACACCACACCTCCTAGAAGGGCTGTGATGCGAAACACACCATCACTTGAAGACTCTGAGTTTTCTTCATCTGCTGCCACAGTCACTGCCAGAATAATTGATGAAGAAGACGATGCTACATCACCGCCACCTGCTTCAGCACCTCCAAGCTCTTCTGCACCGCCAAACAACTCCAACGACCCTGCTGCTCCTGGAAACGAGTAGACACTCTATGTCTTCAAACCTTTTTGGTCCTTGCTGACAAAAGGGGGAGAAGCATATGGGTTTATAGTCTTCAAGCGGGTCCATATGGGCGGGTGCTTTATGTTTTGCTATATTTTGCTTCGTGCTTACAACTCTCGTTTTTGCTTCATTTGGTTCTTTGAGTTGTAACACTAAAACTCGATGGTCGTCTGCTACTTGTTTGCCACCCTGTTTTGCGAAGATAAATTCCGCATGTGCGACGATAAATTCCGCACTTATCTCATTCCGCAGACGTCCATTTTCCATTATGCATGTCATTATCTTCATATACCTTCACATGCATAGTGGATTGTCATCATAAGTTGAAGTGGATCTCCACAAGAACAACCTGCCATGTGCATTTGCATTCCAAAAGCAAATTAACTTATATGCACATCTTCAGGGGGAGCCCTTGCAACTTATGAAGACAATTCCCTATCCTTTACAATTTCACAGACTATATTCCCCGTTGAAAACTTCAACTAGTTTGTCATCAATCACCAAAAAGGGGGAGATTGTAAGTGCATCTAGTGCCACCCCTAGTTGGTTTTGGAGTATTGACGACAAACCTAGTTGAGGGACTAATGTGTTTGTGAGAATTGCAGGATAACACATGTAGAAGTCCCTCATTGATTCGGTTTTACTACCAGAGATGACCCCTAAAAATGTATGAAGACATTGAAGCCAAAGGTGGTATATGAAGATATTCACATTGAAGACTATGACAAAAGAAGACACGTTATGAAGCCTATGGAGCTCGAAGACTTAGATCTTTCGTAGTTCTTTTTCTTTTGTGTTGAGTCATAGGAACCACCGCACTGTTAAGTGGGGTCCAGGAGAACCAGTCAGAATGACTGAAGTGATGCCTAAATCAAAAACCTATGTCTTTTAGTGAAGACAATGAGAGCGAATCTTGTCCAGAGCCGGACAAGTCAGCTTTGCTTTTAGCCCAAGTAAAGTTGCCATGAGAGTTTGAAATCTGACCGTTGAGACACGTGTCAGTTCCTTAGTGACCCAGGGTCATTTCGGACAAATCAGGTCGGGTTGCCAAGTGGCTATAAATAGCCCACCCCCTACAACCATAAACGGTTGGCTGCTCAGATTTCAGTGCATGGCTTTTGTCGTTTGAGAGCAACCCACCTCGAAGCCTTTGAGAGAAAATTTCTAGCGAGGAGAAAAGCCCTAACCACCCAGAGCCAGAGAACATTGGGCATCACTTAAGTCTTCTTGTCTGTGTGATCTGAAGACTTATTACACTTGAGGACTGTGAATCCTCCAGACGGTTAGGCGTCGCGTTCAGAGCATCCAAGAGACATTGTGGATTGCCAGTGAACGAAGTCTGTGAAGGTTTGGGAGTCTACCTTGAAGACTTACCAGAGTGATTGGGCGAGGACTATGTGACCTTAGCTCAAGGAGAATACGGTGAGGACTTGGTGTCCTGAGCTGCGTGTTCAGGACTGGGTGTCCGGGACTGTGTGTCCTAAGGTTTAAATACCTAGCTGCTCCAACCAGACGTACAGTTGTCACAGCAACTGGAACTGGTTCAACACATCATTGTCTTCAACGAGTCACTAGTTTCATCTTCACTTCCTTTTTCTTACTGTTACTCATTGTGAAGCCATTGCATGCTTGCTCTATCTTTTGTGTTCACAACGTGAATGTATGATCTGTTTGGCTTCATAACTTCTTCCTATCTGATCTTTATTACACTGCAGCTGTTTGTCATTGTGCTTTCACTCTATTGAATACTTGACCATGGCTGGCCTAGTGTAATCTAACTTCCGCTGCATAGTAATAGGCATAATCTTTGCTGTTTGTCTTCATAACTCCCACGTTTTGAAGACTTTCATAAAAATCGCCTATTCACCCCCTCTAGTCGATATAACGCACTTTCACATTGTCGTTAGCATACTTTTGACACACGACGCTTATTGGGCCATCGGCATACCACAGACACGCACCGCTTATAGAAGCCGTCAGCATATATGCCATGTGTTGTCACCTGGTAACTTGGTACCAAGGCTATGGCGACGGCAAAGCCGTCGGCATAGTTTTTGTCATTTTTTTGCCTGTTTTGCTTCTGCCCTGCAAATGAAAATAGCTACATGCCCAAATATATGCATACAGGGGCGGAGCTAGGATTTGGATATGAGGGGGGCGACGTATATGCCGGGTAATAGAAAAAAAACTACATTTTTATCAATGGATTTGCACTCACATATGTTTGAGCTGGAAGCAATGGACTTGAAAAAGGGAATCTATTTTCCTTGTATTCTTTCTCCTCATATTTCAATCATTGAAAAATTAAACAGAAGAGCGACACTAGATTTCTAAATTAGAATCTGCCTTATCAAATTAGTAAATTAAACTATTTTCTTCAAAGGAAGCAAAACATTGTCAAAATTACAATACAACGGTGACATACCTTGATTCCTTGAAGTTGAATTTGATCTGTTGTTGTATGATACTGGTAAATCACACAAGCAGTCGTTGTCTCGTGGACTCCGATGGATTCAATCGCCGTGAAGTGGACTGCCCTCTGCCGGTCTTCCCTATCAAGAAGCGAGGGGTGGCGGCGCATGGCGATACGGAACCTCCAGAATGACACGAATGAAATTACGAGGAGGGCAGATCAATAGGAAAGTAACTCTCCTCGCCAAATGGTTGTTTGAATTACTGACCGAAAATGGTGTATGGCAAACCCTCCTGAGGATGAAATATGTGGGCTCCAAGGCGGTATCCCAAGTATACTGAAAGCCTGGGGATTCTCACTTTTGGGCGGGTCTAATGGCTACGAAGAAATATTTCTTCTCCTATGGATCCTTCTCGATTAAGGACGGCTCGGAAATTAGATTCTGGGAGGACAAGTGGCTAGGAAATGCCACACTCCGGGAACAATATCCGGCTCTATACAACATTGTGCGTCACAAGGGTGATACTATTGCCACTGTAATGGAATCATTTCCGCCAAATGTGACGTTCAGAAGAGATTTAATTGGACCTAGACTCCAATCGTGGTACATCCTGCTTCAACGGTTGTCCACGGTGTAATTGTCACATGGGTCTGATGTATTTCGATGGAACCTACATGAGAATGAAAAATTCTCAGTGAAGTCTATGTATAGAGCGTTAATCCAGTCTGATGTGCCAGTTGATAATAATAAAAAGATCCAGAAGATGAAGATACCTCTTAAGAATAAAATATTTGCATGGTATCTTCGTCGCGGAGTCATTCTTACTAAAGATAACCTTATTAAGAGGAATTGGCATGGAAGTCCGCGATGTGTTTTTTGTCATCATGATGAGACAATAAAACATTTATTCTTGCAATGCAAATTGGCTCGGTCTATATGGTCAGTCATCCAGATAGCTTCTGGCTTGTATCCTCCTTGTAGTGTTGCCAATGTATTTGGCAACTGGTTACATGGAATTGATCACAGGTTTAGAACTCTTCTTAGGGTGGGAGCGCTAGCCGTTATTTGGTCGCTTTGGCTATGTAGAAATGATAAGGTTTTTAACGATAAAAGCACTTCTCTAATGCAGGTTATCTACAGATGTACCGGGACTCTTCGTTTATGGTCCTTTCTACAACGCGTGAAGAATCAAGACCTATTTACGGAGGTTTGTACACGATTGAAGGATACGGCGAGGGATACTTTTATCCAACATGGATGGCAACATGATCATAGGATTGACCCACCTCCGCTTTAGGCGTTATACAAACTCTATATTTGTATTCCGCCTATCTATTTTTCGTTCTTGCAGAGGACTTTGTGTGGCTGTGTGCATCTTAGTTATGCAGAGACTGGGTGTAATGCTTAAACCTTTTAAGTAATAAAGCGCCCCTTTTCGAAAAAAAGTAACTAGGCCACGAGCGAAATTACGAGGAGGGTAGATCGATAGGAAAGTAACTGCTCGATCTCACGCCTGATCTTTTCTGACCTCTACAACTAACGATCAAGGCTCAAGCGGTGCTTTCCCATGTTTGGGCCTTTGGGCTAGAAAGTTGCCACGTTGGGCCATAATCAATTAGTATTAAACGACAAATGGCAATACACTTTATACGTACAAACTACTGATAAAACTAGCACGCTGCACGTACCAGTAACGAGATATTATAGGGGGGGCGACGCGATGGGGGGTGTTTGACCCCTGCTCGCACCCCCTGTGTCCGCCCCTACGCATAGCATCATCAAAACCACATACTATATCACATCGGATCCATCACATAGCCCCAACAAAGTCATGCATAGCATCAAATTCACCGCGGTCGTCCAAACGAAGTCACACATAGCATTAAAACGACATACATGTCACATCCATCACATAATTCACGACAAGTTGACATAGTCTTGTTTACATGACCCCATAGTAGCTCGGCAAGTTCACATAGCATAGAAAGACATACAAAGGCTAAAAGAAAGTCGACCAACAACCTTCAAGCACCACCAAAACCCAAAGTCCACCGACAAGAGCATCCTCATTACAAAATAAAGGACAACTGTTTAGCATGGCAATTGGTCTAGCTCTAAGTTTGTGGCTTGGCAAATGTTCTAACTATAAGTTGATTCATCTTGCGAGTAGGAGACTAAATGGAAGGGGCGAGCCACGGGTCGAGGGAGAAGCACTACAAAATACACATCCGCGACATTATGACCCGAACACAAATATTTTCTGTTAGAGCATCCCCAACAGGCGCACAAAAACTGTTCCGCACGCTAAAATTTGGGTTTTTTTGGGCGCCGGACAGCTCCAGCAGAAGCTGCAAAATAGTGCACGCGCAAAAAAGGATTGGGCACGCACTAAAAAGCGCTATCAGAACCTGCAAATTTAGGGCTCCGCACGCTAAAATTTGGGTTTTTTGGGCGCCGGACAGCTCCAGCAGAAGCTGCAAAATAGTGCACGCGCTAAAAAGCGCTATCAGAACCTGCAAATTTAGGGTGCCCGATTACGCACACTTCACAATTTGCACTACATGTTTTTTGGACGCGCGTTTTTGGCCATATGCTAAATCAATGTTGGTCTGGCGCGCTAAAACTATTTTAGCGCATGAAACTTTTATGCGCGCGTTGAAGATGCTCTTATGAAAGTGACACTTCCATGATAATAATTGTGAAAAAAATACGTATCGTCATAAATGTGGCAGACTCTACTTCTATGACAAAAAAATTATAATAGAAAATGGGTTTTTCATTCTGGTCGGGCTGGAGGCGGACCTGCATGACATTCCTTGGGCCGTTCATGACGTTAAAAATCATGGTAGAAGTGAGGGCGAGCAAATTTTCAGGGATTTCCTGATGTACATGTGGGTATATAAGCTATCATTTCCATTCGGTCCCAAAAGTATGGTTTGTGGTCGGTAAGAAAGTGTGATATAGGCAATCATTTCAGTAGTTTTTCTCATTTTTGAAAACCTGCAACAGTGGACATATTATAAAGTTGAGATGGCGTGTAGTCCCACTCCCATACAGCCGCGCGCAAAGGCAGGGTCGATGGGATTGCACGCACCTACGCTCTAGCCATTTTGTAGTATTCTGCTGGTAAAAAGAAGAATATCAGTAGCACGGTAGCACACCATACCAGCAGGCCACTTCTCCCTCTTTCTCACACCATCTCTTCTCCAACATGGTCTTCTTCGCCCTCCCTTCCACTCAAACATGTCCGAGTCATCTGGCCGCAGCAGCTGCGGGTGCTCGATGGACCTGAAAACCCCTCAGTTATGGTGAAGGGCAACACAAACCAGAATTGCATTGCGGTCGTGACGTTGCATATATCCATAGAGAAATGATGACTGTACCACGAGCTGTAGCTTACTCAAAGTAAACCTGAACAAAAGATTTTGCTATTGATCCATCAGCCCACGAGGATCTGCGATGGGTCCAAAACACAAAAAAAGGAGGCTCTGGCTGGCACCAAAATCACAGTCTGCAGCACACGAGAAGTGGCACCGCATGTCACAAAAAACACGGCCGGCAGCACAGATAGTATCGTGTTGGTCGTCCATCACTCGTGTCAAGCCCACATGCGGCGCTGCATCATGTTCTTGGCTCTTCGTCACCGATCTCGGGAGAGGGAGCTCGCTGGCTGCAGCATAGGGTTAAAACCTCACCGCCACTCTCGCCCTAATAACCGCTGCCCCAAGCAGGGCGACCGTCGCCGAGAGAGAGGCACAGGGATTATTTTCTCCTCAACATGCTCCAGCTCCACACTAGCACCTGTAGGAACCTGAATGGCAACCATGTAACAGACAAAGTGTGGTAAATTTTCGTGTTTTGATCCTTTTCTGAAACCTATTCGAGATTTGACCCTAGTTTGAAAAAAAATCCAAGATCTGACCCTTTTGCTACCGCCAGAGTCCATGGCGGTAGGGTCTAACAGCCTACCGCCAGGGACTTTGGCGGTAGGAAACACCGCTACCGCCAACAGGCTGGCGGTAGCCTGCACAACCCTACCACCAAGGTGCTTGGCGGTAGGCACGAGCACGCACTGTGTTCAATACTTAAGAGGTTTTTGGCGGTAGGGCATGCAACTCTACCACCAGGGACCTTAGCGGTAGGCTGTTATACCCTTCCGTCATGGTCCCTGGCGGTAGCAAAAGGGTCAGATCTCGAAAAAATTTCAAACTAGGGTCAAATCTCAAATAGGTTTCAGAAATGGGCCAAAACACGAAATTTAGCCACGAAGTGTATGGATCTCGATGGCAGTAGGCAGGAGGCAGTAAGAATAATATTTCTTTTCATGTCGTAGTAGAAAGCTGAGTCATTTATTTTGAAACGGAGGGAGTATATCAGAATATTCACATGCTACGAAATGTGCAACATTGTTCCTAGCACATATGTCTATGGAGAAAAGGCAACCATGTAAGAGACAAAGCGTATGGATCTCGATGGCAGTAGGCAGTAAGAATAACATTTTTTTCAAGTCGTAGTAGAAAGTTGAGTCAATTTATTTTGGAACCGAGGGAGTACATCCGAATATTCACATGCTACGAAATGCGCACCATTGTTCCTAGCACATATGGCTATGGAGAAAACAGAAAAGGCAACCATGTAACAGACAAAGTGTATGGATCTCGATGGCAGTAGGCAGGAGTAAGAATAACATTTTTTTAGGTCGTAGTACAAAGTTGGGTCACTTATTTTGAAACGAAGGAGTACATCAGAATATTCACAAGCTACGAAATGTGCACCATTGTTTCTAGCGCATACGGCTATGGATAAAAGGCGTCGGGAAATTTCTGATAGATTTGAAAGAACAAAACATAGGGTTTGTGCCTAATGATGAAATTGTGCCAAAACAGAGTGCTTTATGAGTGTGAGAATAAAAAATTAAAAGAAATGATCCTGCATGATAGTAGTGAGGGATTTCATTTTTAGAATAATAGCAATGAAGAAGAAAAAAATTGTGGAGGGAATGTCGGTGAGGATTAGGTATAGAAGGATGGGAGAGCGACAAGTCATAGACAATTGCAACGCTGTGGGACGCCTTGGTCCGGGCTTTTTAAGGTAGGCCTTGATCCAACTAGGGGCGTTCTTTCTCCATTCTATCTGCATGGGCCCAATGCTTTATTCACATTCTTCCATTGTATGCAGACCCTGGGATTGAACACCATCACAGTCACCTCAAAAAGAAAAAAGAACACCGTCACAGATTACATCATCGGGTACTTGTACCCTGGACAACCCATCGTGAATATGTGCTTCAAGGTATAAGGTTATATCAGCATGCACCAATCTCTGATGATTTTGCAAGATTTTAAGTTGAGCCACAACATGAAGATTGCCCCAAGAACCATGTTTATAGCTCAGGTAAGCTCCACTAAGCCATATACATAGTTTATCTCTCATTTCCACTCCACAAGGCCACATAAGACTTGTTCTATTGTGATAATAAGCAACAACCTCCTCGAAAAAATGTCAGGTGGCCGGAACATCGGTTGCAGCATTTGTGTACTACCTCCGTCCCGGTGTATAAGTCATTCGCGTAGTTCTAGGTCGATAATTTAACTATCTAAATATGTATTATATGTGACAAAAAATATATATTTAGAAACTACATCCGTGTGGAAATCTAGTGGTATACTTTTCATGACATATAACGCATATTTAATTCCTCAAATCGATGACCTAGAACTACGCGAATGACTTATACACCCGGACGGAGGGAGTACCTTGGAACGACATGGTGGCTCATGGACACAATCCCCAACGTTAACGTCTGCAACATTGAGCTTCTCTCTACAGACAACCCTTGGACGTGCCCCAGGGGTCATGTGTCCTATGATGCGTCAGTCATATACTCATATGAGGTCTTATTGGCCCATGCAGAATATTCAGCGTCATGGGAACTTACTCGGCAGTGGACCAGCTCTTCTTGGGGGGGACATTCCCAAGCCAAAACTGGATCTTACTCATAAACATGCCTGTTATGATGGGTTGCACCGTCAAGATGCCTCCTGGCACTACGATCGACGTGACTGGTGGGAAGGACACAATTATCTGCTCTCGGGTGCACTACGTGCAGGTTTGGCATTCATTGTTGTCTTAATTTACTTGTTCCTAGGCTTGGAGAACATCAGTTTCAACTGGTGGGACAATGACTTAGATGGATGACCCCCTAGCTTCTGCCCCCACTGCTAAAGGTATAGTTGTCAAGGGGTGCTCATTGTACAACCGAACATTTTCTCGTGAGGTGCATAGATCCCGAAGAAATTTGGAAGTGTGCAAGCATACATAAATGTACATAATAAATGTTTATTCAAGCTTTCTAAAATGAGAACTAGTGTTACTTCTATTGTTCAAAATATCAAAATGGCTCAAAAAGGGAGCCTTAGTAGTAACTGCCTAAAGAACAATTTGAGTGCCAAAAGGTTTTTGCTGCCAAATTAATTGTTGTTCCAGGTTGTAGAAGTACTGCTTCCTTGATTCTTTCAAAACTAGTAAAAATGTTGATTAGTAGGTATTTGAAAGTACTAAACTGCTATTATTTCCCATGAGGGGTATGGGACTAAACATTGATTTTTTTTCCAGTAACTCGACCGAGTTGGCTGTTAGCAACTCCCAAGCACTTCACTACTCATGTGCCCCCTATCTACGCAAACACTATATCTTGCCTGGTGCGGGGGCTACATCGCGCTAGCCTACATGCGTTGAGAGATGGGCCGCCATAATGCCGTATTTTCTTTCATTTTATGACAATGTAGCATGGATCGGAGAAATGTTATGTTTTTTTTTTGCTTCTAGTATGCTCTCAGTTGCCTCAGTAAGTTATCTCTTCGGCTTCAAGTGAGGAGGGCAAATTGTTTGACCAACAAATGCCTCACTAGTTCCACAAGTCCCGTTCTCTATAAAGTAGGAGATTCGTTCTTTTTTCTAGATATCCTCTCTTCTTACTCCTCAAGTCCCTATCGCAAGACCAAGTGGACCTCATGCTACATAAGACTCACAACAGATCTATCTAATGGCACGACTGGTTGTCGGATGTGATCTATTCTTGTGTCACATTGCTTTCTTTCATCTCCCTCCATTTGATGAATATTATTTTAATGTACAATGACATTTTCTAATACGGGTTGAACATATTAATATGTGATGAATACTTTTTAGTATACGATGAATGTTTTTGCATTACATGTTTAGATTTTTCTGAAATACATAATGAATATTTTTTTGATAGATGATAACATTTTCTGAACACAGGTTGAACATTTTCTTAATACACGATGAACATCTTTAGATTACAGGATTAACATTTTCTGAAATACATGATGAATATATTTTTAATGCTTGATAACACTTTTTTGTTACAGGTTGAACCTTCTCTTAATACACGATGAACATTTTTTAGTACATGATGGGCATATTTTTAATATGCGACTAGCATTCTATAAATACGTGATGAACACTTTATGAGTATGATGAGCATTTTTTGAATACACAGTGAATATTTCCTAAATATACAACAGACATTTCTCAAATACTAGATTAACATTTTTTTAAACACGTGACGACCATTTCTTATGTCGCAGTGAACTATATACGGATGTGCGATGAACATTATTTTTCTTAATACGTGGTAAAACTTCTTTTAGTACATGGTGAAAATTTTCGAATACATGATAAATATGTTTGTGTATATAGATAAATATAATTTTTAAATATGCAAATATTTGTTTATTTAAAAATTAGCAAACTAAATGTTAAAAATATATGTGCGAAACAAATGTTTTACACGCATGTTTGTCTATTTTTCTTGAGAGTGCATACGCACGTTGTCTTTTTTCACTTAATAACAAACTTGTTAGAAAACAATATTGAAGAATAAAAACAGGCGCGTCTTTTGTCTCTCTTATATCGAGACACAGGTATGCTGAGTGAGACGGCCGAGGAGCGTTAGTTCACTAGTTTCTTTTCTTCTTCTTTTTATTCTTTTACCTTTTATTTGTAGTTTGAGACATCTAAGATCATATATTACAAAAATTAATTTACTTCATTTTTACAAAAAATGTTCACAGCGATTATGAAAAATGATAACCCAGTGTAAAAAGTTGGTCAGCATAAATTTAGAAAATATTGATAGCATCCATAAAAATGTTTGTGACATTAAAGAAAATCCACGAGTTTGAATAAATGTACGTCACATTTTTAAAAAATGTTTTCACAATGTAAAACCATGTCCATATAATTCCAATTAAAATAATTACCATTCATAAATATATTCAAGACTTTCCAAGAGATGTTCTTGACATTTTGAAATTTGCATATAAAATGTAACAGATGTTGGCATAATTGAAAAAATTACTATTCGAAAAAATAATGTTCCAATGTGTATTTGAAAAACATTTAACACGTACATGGAAAAATATTGAAAACCATGTATTTGAAATACTGTTAATCATTTTTCTTAAAAATGTTAGATGTGTATAAAAATTATTTTAGATGTATACCATAAATTTAGGAAAAATAGACATAAAAAGGTTTAATATCTATAGAAAACTTCTAGTATATGCAAAAAATGTACAATGTATATGGAAAAAGTCGACATGCGATGAATGTTTTTAAAAAAGAAACTAACAAGAAAATAATAATTAAAATTATTTTTTAAAACATAAGAAAATCGGTGAAAACCAAAGAAACAAACAAACAATACAAAAATGGCAGGGGAAAAAGGAAAAACCAAGACTAAAAAAGATAGCCACCGAGAAAAAAAACTTGCCGGAGAACTACATTACCGGTCCGTCCAAGTATCGGTGCCAGTGACGAGACGGAGATGCTTCTCGGAATAAGCAAACATAGCTCCAACGAATACTCCAGTGCTCCATGTTATGGCTCTGGCCCATGCGTCGATGTGCTCTGTAGGGGAGTCCATCCTACAGCTTGCAGCAAGCGAGCTATAGACGATCTAGGTTGGAGGGGCTTGCCAACAAGTGGTAATAATCCACGATGGAGCTATGAGGAGAGACTTGCCACTGATAGAATCGAACTAGGTTGGAGGGGCTCGGCGTCGCTGCAATTTGGTGCAACAACTATACTCACTTATTGTTAATCAGAAGGTGTGAGCCCACCAAACAATTTCTATTTTCCTGCAGTCGCCTCGCTGGAGTATGTGGTTTTTCTCTCCCGCAAGACGCTATGTGCTGGACTGGTTTAGTTTGCCATTATTTTCTTTCTCATTTTAGTTTTTATTATTTTCTTTTTTGCTCTTTCTTTATTCATTATATTTTTTTGTTTTCGTTTTTCTTCATGTTTTTTGAAAAATGCTCATAGTGTACTTACAAAGGTTCGTCATTGTATTTTTAAAAGTTTGTCATGTTTAGTTTTTTAAATACATAATGAAAATTATTTAAATACACATCTACCACTTTTCAATACACAATACATATTTTGTTAGATTATGACAGGCAAATCGAACAACCAAGAAAGAAATCAACACAGCGAGACATGAGATTTTAACGTGGAAAACCACTCCAAGGCGAATGGAGAAAAAAAAACCACGGGCGCCAGCCAGCAAACTTCACTATATCAGTAGAGGGTACAACCGCAAGGGATTTATAACCGATCACCTTATCCCGTGCAGTGGCTTACAAGAGGTATATATATAATATCAGTGACCTCTGGGCTCCCGGTGATGGGCAGGAGCTCCGCTCCGCTCGTCATTTGTATTTATACTTGAATTTGGATCACAACATAACAAGTCTTTGAATTGCACCATGAAAATTTTTAAATACACATTCTACAAAATTGTAAGGCAATGAACATTTTTGTAATAGGGGTCACACATTCAAAAAACAGATCATTGAATTAAAGAAGTGTTAACAGATTTTTAAAAATGTTCATGCCTTTTCAAAACAAATGGTCGTGTTTGCAAGAACATAATTTCAGAAAAGAGTCTTTGGACTTACAATGACTGTCGTTTTATCAAAAAAAAATGTTTCTGATATGTATATTATATAAAAATATTTATAGATATCCATGTACAAATATATGTTCTTGTTTAAATAAATGTATTCTGTAGGTAAGATGGGTGTCATATGCGTAAAATATTGAGACAAAGAAAAAGAACAACAATGTAATAAAAAGAAGAAGAAAAAGTCGGCTGTTCGTGTCACGTGGGAGCGAATGGTTGCTGGAATGAAAAATAGAGGACGATACCAATCCAGAGGGAGGCAACGAGAGAAAAACCACTTGGTGGGCGAGTCACGTGGAAAAGTATGCATGTGAGCGCTACGCAAACTCTTTTAATCTTTCAGAAATAATCTAAGAAACCAGTTTTTTAAAAGGGAACTTATTTGAAAACCGAAGGTAAAAATCTTAAAAATCGCTCGGGATGAGCCTCCAGGCAGCGACGAAGTGGGCTGGCCCATAGATGAATGCTCTCTGTGATTATACTCCGTTTTAATGCACAATGTATTAAATAGGAGGTAACGGTACGTAATAGAGAGACAGCGACGAGGATCTTCTTTCCCTCCTCGAGAGGTACTCCCTCCGTTCCTAAATATTTATCTTTCTAGAGATTTCAACAAATGACTACACACGGGAGCAAACTGAGTGAATCTACACTCTAAAATATGTCTACATACATCTGTACGTTGTGTCCATTTGAAATGCCTAGAAAAATAAATATTTTGGAACGGAGGGAGTATTATATAACTGGGCCGTTCGATTTCGAGTATACTATACATTGTCATTCGGCTGGCTTTTTCTTTCATCAATGTCTTCATGGTATTTTCTTTCGTCTCTTTGTTTTCAGTCTCTCCAATCTTCATCAATATCAGTTTTGTCACCATACTTTAAATGCCACTATTTAAACTAATAATTTTGAAAGTTGTTCCACTTGATTTTTTATTTTCTCCTTTATTTTCTGTTGAACTCCTTTTTCCTAGTTGATTGAATAACCTCACAAGAATTTTTTATTTCTTTCTTCGTCCATCTACGTCTTATTTTATATTCTTCCTTTTAAGAAATTTTCATATTTTGTAAAACAATGCTCATAAAATTAAGAAAATGTCACAATTTTTAAAATATTCACAAAATTTAAAACAAGTTCACAAATTAGGAAATGTTCAAATTTTCAACAAAATATGTTCACATATATCTATTGTTCTATAGTTTGTTATAGAAAAATGTTCACAAACTATTTAAAATGTGTTCACGATTTTTAGAAAAAGTCTATTTTTTATATGCTGCATTTTCGAAAAATGTTCACTCATTGGTTTCAAATTTTACAACAAGATCGAGACATTTTTAAGATGCTACTACTTTTTATATTTTAGGAAAAAATCTTATAAACTGTTCTTTAAAGAAACCGGTTAGAAAAGCAAAAGAAAAATAATAATCATGTCAAATAAATATATCGGGACGAGCATCCAGGCAGCGACGAGGTGCGCCGGCCCATAAATGAAGGCTCTCTGTGATTGTACACCATGTTGACGCACAATGTGTCACATCGGAGACCCTGGTAGTGTCGAGGCAACGACGAGGAGGAACTTTGTTCCCCCTTGGCTGGACCATATATGAGGGCTAGAGCTCGAGAGGTACTATATAATTGGGCAGTTCAATTTTGAGTACACTACTTTTCCGACAAGGGGAATATATTAATATCGTGGAGATACCAATTACACCCTGCCTCTACAACAACACAATATCGCAAAGACATTACGGATGCACATAGCCAAAAGACAAAAAAAATAGACAAAAAGAAAGAAAGATCCTGCTACAGTGATCAATTCCTTATAGCTGCAACACGAACCACCACCTATACAACACCCGAAGTCCAAACTCTCCAAAAACGATGCCTCCAAGAAGGAAACAGTGCACATGCACCGTCATCGTCCGATCCTAGATCTTAGGTTTTCACCTTGAAAAAGATCCGCGTTCTCAAAACAATGCTTTCAACAGGTTCACTATGTTGTGGCTTTCAGCCAGACTTCTCTTTCCTTTTTTGGGGGTTGGGGGGGGGGGGGGGGGGGGGCTATCTGTTTCTAGGGGCTTTTCTTTCCTCTCTTTATTTCTGTTTTCTCCTATCTCCACCAATAGCATTTTGTCACCATCTTTTAGGTGCCACTGTTCAACTGATAATTTAGAAATTTGTTCCACTTGATATTTAGTTTGTTTTTCTATGCTCCATTTTTTTTTAGTAAAACTCTCCTTTTCCAGTTGGATAACTTCACAAGCATTTCGTGGGCATGTGTTGATTTTTGATGTGATAGTTTGAACTAACATTTCCTGTCCCAATCCAATCCAAGTATCAATCCATTCCTATCCTAAAAAAAAGTATCAATCCATTCCGACCAAATCCACTTAGATTACCAGCTTTCCACGTGACCATCTTTTTTTTTGCGGGTATCGACGTGTACGCACGCATCTATTCCTTTCACTTTGTATTTCCTCCATCCATATCGTGTCGACAGTTACCGGGCCAGGTCCCTGTCGGCCGACCTCTCAACAGCGACATCTCACCCGCCACACGGCGCACTACGGCTCACCCACTTGGACCACCACTCCGCCTATAAGTTGAAACTCACCCTGACCGAGAAGAAACCAAAGATCGGTGAAGGACGGTGCGAGCGCGCTGAGGACCAAGGCGAAGATCGTGTGGGCCAAACTGGCAGAGAAGACGGAGGCCGCGACGTCGAGGTCGCACGACGAGCGGCAGCTGGCGCATGAGCGCGGCAGGGCCAAGGTCGCCGCCGCGGAGGCGCAGCTTCACCAGGAGAAGGTCGCGCATCGGGAGGCCGCCATGGAGCACCGCCTCCACAAGCACGCCGGCGTCGGCGGCCACAACCACAAGCACGGCGCCGGTGGCGTGCACTGATATATAGCAGGGGCGTGGCGCCCCTAGGTGGCTAGGTGGCCGGCCACCGTGTGATCTCCTCTATTTTTTTAGCTGATGTATGTACTACTACGTACGCGTGTCGTGTTTATTTGGTTATAAGTTGTCTTGGTGTGCTATGTGATTTTATTGACGTTATCGGCGTTTGAATGATCGACTAATTGAAAAAACTATTTCTCTTCTTTTCTTGATGTCTTTATTTTGTTAATATTTGTTCATTATTCACTTCATCTCATGTCCATGTTTTTGCCTCCATACAATAAATAAACTAGTTCCTCAAGGGAGCTACGGACCTAGGCAGCAAGCAAACTATTACGTTCCCCATGTAAAGCAAAATTCTGGTATAGGTCAAGGTCATCTTGAACCCTAGAATCTAATATGGTGGTGTGGTGGTGATGACATTATTGGAAATCCAACTTCCAAAGTTTCAATAGAATTATCGCCTTTTTGACTACAAGGCTAGTACTATCATCTCGTCAGTCAATGTTGAAGCACGCCACATCAATGGCTCATTCGCCTCACCCTTTCCTTTCTCCGCCACCTTGGAAGCCCCTACTATGCCTGATGACTCATGTTCCTCCTCGTCAACCGCATGGAGGGATCTGATTGTTCCTCAAGCGCGAAGGGTGTCGACGATAGATGTGGTGGATCTGAAGAGGAGGTAACCAAGGGAACGACAAAGGAACACACCATGATGAAAGCACTGAGAGTGCAGTAACTCTTGGATGCGGGTGAGGCGCGCCGGCAGAAGCCGTGATTCTATCTCGCTGATATCTGAGCACCACTAGGCAAGGGAAGCATGAGAAAGAAGATGAGAGCGACATGAGTATGGGTAACCTAGCCCTCTCTCTCCATGTTTGTCTTATAGGCAGAAGGCCGAAACATCACTTTGTTTGGGATGCCATTTGTTGGTCAGGACTGACCGGTCAAGACTGCGGCGTGGCAAACAACGTCAGCTATGTCTCAGTTCGTTAGTCCTTCTGTCGGTGTCATGCGGCACACAATTCCTCTTCCAAAAATCGCCTATTGGTGGAGTGGAGATCGTGGAAATATTTTTCCCACGATCTTCTGGCCAGATGCAGGCCCATTATTCAACCACTAAAATTCCTTCTCGGGTAGCTCCCCATCGAGCAAGAAGAGACTTAACAAGCCCATGTAACCTTCTGGCAGGAGGGTTGCAAGACATTCGGGGGCTACTATCAAAGGAAGTGCCATTCGGGCACGCTAAAGTAGGAGACTCAGGTCATCCATGGCCAAGTACTGAGTCAGCTTCTCGAGCCCAGCTGTAGATGAAGGAAGACAACAACTTGCAAGCATGGACGTGGTAAGACAACATCGCACGACACGGTTTGATGGGATCAAAGGGCGCCAACCCGCCGACAGTATGCCCCGACCCATGTAACCCTAGCTTGACCAAGTATATAAGGCAAGCTAGGGATCTTTTTGAAGGATCCAACAAATTCTAGATCATCCTAGATATAAGGTTCTCCTACCACCATCTTCCCCTCCACCACCAGCCGAGGACTTGTAAATTGTAACCCAAGAAACGGATATCTTCGGCGATCCTCCGATCACCGGCGAGCACTTGAGCAATACAACCACTAAAGGTAGGTGTAGGGTCTTACCTCCTCCCAGAGGGTCCAAATTTAGGTGAACTCCATGTCTTGTGCCTTACCATTTCAATGTGCCGCTCACATACCCCTCTCTAAACAAATATGTCGTCACTTGACATCACGGCCAGTCTCAAAGCACCGACAACCAACGTGTGGAAACACGGGCTACACTAAACTTTGGATAGCGCGTCCTTTGTTCAGCCTATTTCTGAGGTGGCCGTGGCATTGTAACAACTGAACACCTGGTAATCTCTATTGTGTTGCCTTGATCGGTTGACCGATCTTTTAGGCTTTTGTAACAACTGAACACCTGGTAATAAAGTAAGGTTGCACGCATCAATCAACACAAAAGACCGGTGTCGTGCCACTAAAATGTATTCATTGTGCATATTATTACATAGTTCTTCCTTGCTACGATGTTCCATCCATTTTGTTCACTTCGCTCCGAAGTAGAAAGGTGCAACACAACTCTTCCCTGAATGCATGATACATGAAGAGCCAATCTTGTCTACATCGCCGCACGGTTGTGGTACTTGTAACGCCTGTCGCAGGCGAGGAAGTAGGCAAAGTTGAATGTCCCCACCGCCGCAAGCGTCCAGTAGACGTTGTCCAGCCTCCCGTGGTCTATGTTCTCCGGCAGCCACGCCGTGAACCGCGTCACCATGTCCATGAACATGGTGCTCGAGAAGAACCCCAGCGCGACGAGCATCGGCGCCATGGCCGTAGCCAGGCTCCGCAGCGCCTTGGGGAACTCCTGGTAGTAGAAGGCCATGTTGCCAGGAAAGTGCAGGGCCTCCCCGACCCCCGCGATGCCCATCGGGAACAGGAGCCACATCACGGACATGGGCACGCCGGGCTGCGCAAGCCTCCGGCGCTCCACTAGTGCGGCGGCGACCATGGCCCCGACGTTCAGCACGTGGCCAATGCCCACACGCTGTAGCGGGGTCGGTGGCGTGCCGCCGGTGATCTTGCGCCAGATAGGGAAGACGGCGCGGTCCAGGACCAGGGTGGCCAAGATGAACGAGACGCGGCAGCTGACGCCGACTGACCCCGCCGGGATGCTGAAGTGTGGTCCGACGGAGCGGTCCATGGCGAGCGCCTGCAGGACGATCATGCCGATCATCACGCCGATCGACATGAACAGCGGTATGCCGGATGACCACAGCGGGAAGACGCTGACGATGGCCTTGAGGTCCTCCACTTGCTGCACCGTGCACAGCCGCCAGGCGCCAGCTGACGCATCCCCGGACCCGGATGATTTGTCGCTTGTGGTGATCATGGCTGCTCGATTCAGAAATCTGCAACAACAAGGTCCCGCCGATGCATGATTCACCAATCCGGTGTCCTGTGTGGAAAGCAGCTACGGAGGAAATGCCACCTACGTACTACCTTACCTTAAGCTTTTACTTGGTGCCCCATCATCGGCCGAGTCCACGACGGCGCCGGCGCCCACGTTGTACTGCACACTGCCATGCGCGCCGCCGACTTTGATGCTACCCTTGCGCACGGCAGCCACGATGACGCGAGCCAGCTCTGTGTATGGGCTGGCCTTTGTCGCCGGCATCCGGTAGTAACACACGCCTAGAAGAAGCATGATTGTGCCGAATGCCGTCGTGGCGAGGCAAACACCAAAGCCCACCGCCCATGACACGCTGTCTTGGATGTAGACGATGGCTGTGTCGCCGAGCATGAAGGAGGCATAGAGGAAGACCAAGTACCAGTTGAAGAAGCTGTCCTTGTCGCGCGTGCTGCTGAACTGGTCCGCGCCCATCGTCGCGATGTTGAAACGTGTCCCGCCAGCGCCAATGGCGAGAAGACAGATGGCAGCGTACAACACGAAGAGTTGCCCGGGGGATCCTTGCTGGCACTCAGCAGGCGACAATGTGCAGTGTGGCGGCCGCAGCGATGGCAGCGCCGCAGTGAGCGTGAACAACACAAAAGCCTGTACAATTACATTGTGAAAAACAATATTATTAACAAAAAAGATGATCATTTGCCATGGACTGCCGGGCTCAAGTGCATGAGAAACAGTTTTGTTGCAGTGCTTCAATTTTTCTGTTGCATAAAAGGGCAGAGAATGCTGAAAACAACTAAGGGCTCATTCTGTTTACATGGTTTCCTAATCAAGGGAACATAATTTTTTTAAATCATATAGGAATACTCCAAAATCTTACAAATCGAATGATCCCTATGTAATTCAGTCTAGGGATTGTTGCATTCATTTGTGGTGATAAGGGACTGATGGTGTTGCAAGCATATAAATGTTATTGTGCAGTCATGTTTCCTTATTGGTATGGCCAGATGTTGACAGTGTAAATGACGAATTGTTGACATGTTGCAAACATATGAACAAAATGTTGGCATCGTAAAAAAAACCTCTCGTCTTGTGCAAAGAGTGAGTGAGTTCTCACGCGCCTGAGAGTTTGCAGATCGATTTTGCACCACACAAAAAAATTATATAATAATCACTATAATGTTTCATGTCAACAGGACATGTATCTTCTCAAACCTCTCTAAACTTCAAAATATTTATGTGTAAAGTTCCTGGCAATCGTTTATTCACATTTGGATATGAAATGATCAGCGTATGCATCTTGAGGTAGTTGCACGAAAGAGAGTTTTCTTTTTTTTATGTGAGGAGCATGTGTCGCTATTTGTCATTATCTTCGGATAAATGTGAAGTTGTCATGCATGCACAATTCAAATGGTTATTTTGACAGATAGAGTGCGACATGTTTTTCTTGACATTACATTACATGGCAGGACCTTATGAATACTTTTGTTGCACATCGAACTGTGACTTTCTTTTTTAGAAGAAAAAATAAGAGTAGAATTCCACGGCAGATTACTCCCTCCGTTCCGTAATTCCTGTCTTGGTTTTAGTTCTTGAACTAAAACCTTAGTTCTTGATCTAAAACCACGACAAAAATTACGGAATTGAAGGGAGTACTTAAAATGAAAATGAATTATGCATAAGAAGGTTCAGAAAAGGAATATGACTAAGTAGGCGATGTCCACTAACATATTTATCTTAACATAGAACTATGCCAGCTCGAAGGGCCACCTCAACATGCGAGCATGCATGCAAAAAATCAAATATTTTAATCTATTATTTTTATATTCAATAAATATTCTATAATTCTATAATAATCATATGTATTTTCATTTTCTTGTTCTTACACTATTAATCCAAATATTCACATTCATATTCTTATCTTCTATATCTAAATAGTTAGCACCCACTAACCTATTGCCCTCAACATCCAAGCATGTCACCATATCATGGAACATGCATGGGAGAATGCCCACCTCAACATGCAAGCATGCATGATAATATTCATTTCATAATGCTATTTATATTGATTAATACCACTATAAAATAATCAACACAATAAATAATATGTATTTTATTTTTATTCTCATATTATTACTCTAAATATTCAGTAAATATTTTATAGTTACATAATAATATGTATTGCTAGCTAGTTTTTGTTTATATATTATTAATTCAAATATTCATATTTATATAACAAAATTTCATGGAAATATATTGCAAGCAATTCCTGTGGTAACGTGTGGTGTGTCATGTAGAGTTATAAGATGTGTTTCCGACGCTACTTATAGTTTGGCTCTAGGAAGGACCAGTGTGCCATGACGCTTGAAAAGTTGTTATCGTCTCTCAAAGTTGGTCGGAACGGAGTGCGACAAAATAATTCCGTAGGGTTCGGACCAGAACGTTGATGACGGCACCGGCGAGGATGACGGGGAAGCAGCCGAGGTAGGAGTCGGAGAGGACGGCGCCGGCGATGGGCACGAGGTTGAGGGAGCCGCGGACGACATTGGCGATCTGCGCGGCTTTGACGCCGTCCACGTGGTACTCCTTGAGCAGGTACACCAGCATGTTGCTGGTCGTCCCGTTGACGGCCAGACCCAGCCCCAACATGGTCGCTGCATCCATGGTTTACGCACCATGGAGTGAGTGAGAGTGACCATGAAAACACGGATAGAGAGAGACACAGAGAGGCTGCATTCACTTACCAACTATGAAGGGGAGAGTGATCCATCCTCCTCGCTTTCCGCCTGCCTTCATTTGGGCTTCTTGATCCTCGAGGTACTGAGGTTTCGGGGAGCTGTCCATCTCTGGCTAGCTGTTGATCCTCCTACTAGTTGGTGATCTGGTCTCTGGAGGGCTGGAGATGCACGGTATATATACACATGGAAATGAGCCATGTTGCTGCTGGGCTGGGTACGTTGCTGGTGGTGTCAAAATAATGATAAACAAAAACACTCCGACGCCTGAGAGATTCCCAATCATACAAAGATGGAGCCGCGTCTGTCCGCATCGGGGTTGAAATGGCCGGAGGGCCCAGTTCAGTGACGAAAATGTTAGAGTTTTATTTTGCTGGGAGAAAAGTGAATGTTAACAGTGATGATATAGCAAGATGATGGCATGACTCTTGGTGCTCTGAAAATGCCCTTAAAATCTCATTCCTTGGACATTTGACATATGTCAGAGTCAGGATTGCACCCTGGCTGAATTCGCCGCTGTTGATTTTAACATCTCGTTTGTGTTGCTTTGTGTCATCAGTGGCTTGATAGAGTTGCACATGTCGGAGACTTATCTCTCAACACTCTTCCTGATGGTATAGTTAGGTCCCTTTCCAGCAATCGCAGATTTACTACAAAGACAATGTATGAGTGGTTAAAAAAAGATATTGTTGGGTCCCATTGGAAAGCTTGTCTCCCCCTGAAAATCAAGATTTTTTGCTTGCAATTATTTCAGAATGCTATTTTGACACATGATAATATGCGAAAAAGCAATTGGCCCGGCAATCCTTCATGTTCTTTATGTGATAATGCTGAATCTGCCAATCGCTTATACTTTACTTGTTCTCTAGCTCGCTTTGTTTGCAGGTTTTTTTGGAGAGGCTTTAGGGACTGATTGCTGCCCTACCAACTTAAGGCAAAGTTCTGCTTGGTTACATCGATTCCTTCCTGGAAATTTAGTGGAAATTTTATATGGTGTGCATCCCTGAAATTTGCTGGGTGATTTGATCCACCCGTAACAACGTAACATTATTTGATGGGCATATTGTTAGACATTTCCCGGAGGGAGGCTGTCTTCACTTCTTGCTCTTTTATTTGTACTGTGCTAGGCAGGTTTGCTGAAGGTGGATGATCATACTGTACCAGGCTGGGGTGGAAGCGGTTTTCATGACGGCGTCGATCATGGCTGATTGTGCAGAGGCGCCAAGAAGGCAGATGATTCGAAACACGATGGATGCTTAAAGCCTTGTCTTCCTCTGGACGACCTCGGATTATGTTTCCTTTGGTGTTGTTGCCTGATGCTTGGTGTTTCATACATTATTATTAGGTTGCTGTTTTGGTGTAGTAAAACTCGTATCAGTGTTTACGTTTTTGTTCCGCGACGGTGTGCGCTTGCAATGGATTTCCGACTGGTGCTCCAGCTCGCTCCCCGCTGTTCCCTCTCCTGCCTGTTGTTGTTCTATATGTTTCATTGTGAACGATCTCTTCTCTTCCTACTTAAAAAAAAGGTATAAGATTCTGTCATTTGCTCATTTCTCATCCAACCTTACATCTTATTTGACTTACCAAATATTTTTTTATGGAACGGCTTAAGGCCATACATTAAGTATTAAAGGTCCTTACAAACACACAGTTATAGAAAAAAATACGTTCAAATTCTTGGGGGTGCCAAAGTCTTGTTCCTCCTAGACTATTTATATGGCCTTAAGACTTCACCGACAAGCACGTGGTTTCGTCTCCCTTTTGTCTGCCGCTTCGGCGATCGGTGGCAGGGAGGAGAATACTAGAGTGAAGTAGTTTAGATTAGGGTTTTTTAGTCTTCACAGGTGCGGCGCTTGGGCGGATGGCGGCGCTTCTTCTTCGTGTTTGCCTTCCGGTCTTCGATCCTCCTCGAGTTGCGGTAAGGTTAGGATTTCTCGTCATGTTGGGAGATTTGGTGTCATGTGCTTCAAATCTATGCAAGGATTCAATGATGCTGACTGCGGCTCCAGAACACTGGTCCTTAGGGAGACGTGCATGAAAACTTTGCGACTATTATCGACAAGGTCAAACCGTCAACTGTAGGGGAGCGGCGACAGTGACGCATTGGCAGCTCGTTCTGGCGGCTGTAGTGGTCGTTCGATGGTCTCAGAATCTTGATGTTACTTTATTATGTTTGAGATGCTTTATACTCCTGATAAACTTTTATAATATATCTAATCTTCTTCACAAAAAAATTGTAAGTACTTACGGACTAACCTATAATATTTGTATTCCCGTTTGCAACTAACACTAGTAGAAAAAGGGTTAAACATGAAGCACATTAGTGCCGGTTTGAATTTGAGCCGGCACTAATGTGTACATTAGTGCCGGTTCCAACGGCTAGCCGGGCCGCTCTCATTAGTACCGGTTCGTGGCGAACCTTTAGCACCGGTTCGTGCCACGAACCGGTACTAAAGTGAGTGGTGGCAGGATGTTGTCAGTCCGGGGCCCCTCCAGCACCTTTAGTACCGGGTCGTATCACGAACCGGTACTAAAGGTCGTCCTACATAGACCCTTCGTCCACCCGAGCTCGCTCTGTTCTTCCCCTTTCCCCTCTCCTCTCTGTTCTTTCCCCTCTTCCTCTCAAGCTCATCACACATTTTTCCCAAGATTTGAAGGCCCCCATCCATTCAAATGATCACAAAGGTTAGCAACTCTTTTCTTTCATCTCTCATTGCTAGATTAGCTCGTGCAATGCTTTATATAGTGATTGATTTTTGAGTTTAGTAATTTGGGAGGAATTATATATATGTGCTAGTATTTGATTTATATGCAATTTGAGGTCAAAAATATAACACTTAGTTTTGCATATGTAGGTGTGGTTTACTTAGTACCTTCTAAATCTCCGTCGTAACCACCGTCGATCGCTTGCAACGTCCCGTCGCAGGCACCACCTTGTGGTGAGCCTCTTGTTCATGATGTTTTATATAAAAAATGATGTTTGTGTGATTTGGATATATAGTTACTCGTATAATTATCTTACCCGTACGTTGTTTGTTATGCATAGTGCCATGGTTTTGATATCCGTCCCCGTCGGCCCTTGTCCGGGTTATGATTCGGATGTGGTATATTCTCTTTTAAAACTATTCATTGCATTTCGTGTTTATGACAAATTATGCCCATCAAGTTGACATAGATATTTGTATGTAGGAGGTAGTTGAACCCGAAATTCCAACCAACCCTATCGTCGAGAGGTTAAATTTAGTTGAAAGAGAAAACGAGGATTTGAAGGAAAAATTGAAAAGAATTGAGGGGGAGAAGATGGAATTGGAGTTGCATGTTGCCGATGTCGTCGATGATCACAAGATTAAGATGGAGAAAATGCGCTTGAAGATTAGAAAGATTAGAAAATATGCCATTCATAGTGAGGCTTGGTATCATTATGTTGTTGGATCAATTGTTACCTTAGTTGCAATCTTGATCGCATTTGTTGTTGCATTTAAATTCTTTAGCTAGAGAGTTATTTGTTTGTTGTATTGAAGTGTTGTATGCTCTTTATGTATGAACTTTATGTATTGTATTAAATTGATGTTTTCGGTGCTGTGTATTGAAGATGAGCCAGCAATGGATGTACGATGACCGATGCTCTCCCGAGTTCATTAATGGCGTGCGTACTTTTCTGCTTGCGGCTGAGGCAAACAAGCGAGCGGATAATTTTATGCATTGTCCATGTGCTGCCTGTAAGAATGGTCGCAATTACTCTACGTCAAGAACCATTCACGTCCACCTATTTGAGTCCGGTTTCATGCCCCACTATAATGTTTGGACCAAGCATGGAGAAAGAGGGGTTATGATGGAAGACAATAAAGAAGAAGAGGACAACGACAACTATCCTGGCCATGGGTTCCCTGAATACGATGATACGACAATGAGGGAAGAAGCTGAGCCGGTAATGCGGGAAGAAGCTGAGCCGGCAATGCGGGAAGAAGCTGAAGAAGAGGCATCAGATGAGCCCGTTGATGATCTAGGTCGGGCCATTGCTGATGCAAAGAGAAACTGCGCAAGTGATTTGGAGAAGAAGTTGCAGCGCATGTTAGAGAATCACAAAAAATTGTTGTACCCGAATTGCGAAGGTGACAAGAAAAAGCTGGGCACCACACTGGAATTGCTGCAATGGAAGGCAGAGAATGGTGTATCTGACAAGGGATTTGGAAAGTTGCTGGTAATGATAAAGGATATGCTTCCAAAGGACAACGAATTGCCCGAGAGTACGTACCAAGCAAAGAAGGCTATCTGCCCTCTAGGGTTAGAGGTGCAGAAGATACGTGCATGCCCTAATGATTGCATCCTCTACTGCCGTGAGTACAAGGATTTGAATGCTTGCCCGGTATGCGGTGCAATGCGCTATAAGATCAGCCGCGATGACCCTGGTGATGTCGAGGGCGAGCGCCCCAGGAAGAAGATTCCTGCCAAGGTGATGTGGTATGCTCCTATAATACCACGGTTGAAACGTTTGTTCCAAAACAAAGAGCATGCCAAGGCGATGCGATGGCACAGAGAAGACCGTAAGAAAGATGGAAAGTTGAGAGTACCCGCTGACGGGTCGCAGTGGAGAAAAATCGAAAGAAAGTACGGGAAGGAGTTTGCAGATGACGCAAGGAACGTATGGTTTAGTCTAAGCACATATGGCATTAATCCTTTTGGGGAGCAGAGCAGCAACCATAGCACCTGGCCTGTGACTCTATGTTTGTATAACCTTCCTTCTTGGTTGTGCATGAAGCGGAAGTTCATTATGATGCCAGTGCTCATCCAAGGCCCTAAGCAACCCGACAACGACATTGATGTGTACCTAAGGCCATTAGTTGAAGAACTCTTACAACTGTGGAATGAAACAGGTGTACGTGCGTGGGATGATCACATGGGGGAAGAATTTGACCTAAAGGTGTTGCTGTTCGTGACCATCAATGATTGGCCTACTCTCAGTAACCTTTCAGGACAGACAAACAAGAGATACCGCGCATGCACGCACTGTTTGGACGATACCGACAGTATATATTTGGCTAATTGTAAGAAGAATGTGTACCTGGGACATCGTCGATTTCTTCCGAGCAGGCATCCCGTAAGAAAGAATGGCAAGCATTTCTCCGGTGAGGCGGGTCACCGGACGAAGCCTCGCCACCGTACTGGTGCTGATGTACATGATATGGTCAAGGATTTGAAGGTGGTCTTTGGAAAGGGTCCTGGTGGACAACCTGTTCCGAATGACACTGACGGACGCGCACCCATGTGGAAGAAGAAATCTATATTTTGGGACATGCCCTATTGGAAAGACCTAGAGGTCCGCTCCGCAATCGACGTGATGCACATGACGAAGAATCTTTGTGTGACCCTTCTTGGCTTCTTGGGCGTGTATGGGAAGACAAAAGATACACCTGAGGCACAGGAGGACCAGCAACGTATGCACGGAAAAGACGGCATACATCAGGGTCATGCAAGCTACGCTCTTACCAAAGAAGAGAAGGAAATCTTCTTTGAATGTCTGCTTAGTATTAAGGTACCGTCTGGCTTCTCGTCGAATATAAAGGGAATAATAAACATGGCAGAGAAAAAGTTCCAGAACCTAAAGTCTCATGACTGCCACGTGATTATGACGCAACTGCTTCTGGTTGCATTGAGGGGGCTTCTACCAAAAAACGTTCGATTAGCCATTGTGAAGCTATGTGCATTTCTCAATGCAATCTCTCAGAAGGTAATCGATCCAGAAATCATACCAAGGTTAGAGAATGATTTGGTGCAATGTCTTGTCAGTTTCGAGTTGGTGTTCCCACCATCCTTCTTCAACATCATGACGCACGTCCTAGTTCACCTATGCGAAGAGATTAACGTTTTGGGTCCTGTATTTCTACACAATATGTTCCCCTTTGAGAGGTTCATGGGAGTCTTAAAGAAATATGTTCATAACTGTGCTAGGCCAGAAGGAAGCATCTCCAAGGGCCATGAAAATAAGAAGGTCATTGAGTTTTGTATTGACTTTATTCCTGACCTTAAGCCGATTGGTGTTCCTGAATCGCGGCATAAGGGCAGACTAGATGGAAAAGGCACACTAGGAGGGGAACAAATAATATGTATGGACGAACATTCTCTCACTGAAGCACACTACACAGTTCTACAGAATTCCGCCTTGGTGGCTTCATATATGGATGAACACAAGAATTTGCTACGCTCCAAACACCGGAGCGGTCTGATGACTGGATTACACGTGAACAAACCAGGAGTTTCGCCAGCTGGTTGTAGACACGTACCATGCATGACACCTCTATTGAAGATGACCTGTACTTGCTGTCCCAGTTACCATCTTCGAATATAATGACTTTCAAAGTGTACGAGATAAATGGTAATACATTTTACACGATCGCCCAAGATAAGAAGAGCACCAACCAAAACAGTGGTGTCCGCTTTGATGCAGAAACCAGGACAGGAAAGGAAACATATTATGGTTACATACAAGACATATGGGAACTTGACTACCGACGTGGTTTGAAGGTCCCTTTGTTTCGGTGCAAATGGGTCAAGATGACATGAGGCGGGGTAACGGAAGACCCGCAATACGGAATGACAACAGTGGATCTCAACAATCTTGCGTATGTAGACGAACCATTCGTTCTAGCCAATGATGTGTCACAGGTTTTCTATGTGAAGGACATGTCTACCAAGCCAAGAAAAAGAAAAGATAAGGAAGTGAATGCATCGTACGATGAGCCAAAGCGGCACATAGTTCTTTCTGGGAAGAGAAACATCGTGGGAGTGGATGACAAGACAGACATGTCAGAAGATTATGAAAAGTTTGATGAAATTGCTCCATTCACAGTGAATATTGACCCGAGCATCCCGTTAAATGATGAAGATTTTCCATGGTTACGGTGCAAAGGGACACACGCGAAGAAAAAGTTTCACACCCAAAGATCTGGGATGTGATCGGCTTCACTATCATCACTTTCTTCTGTGTTTCACACCCAGGAGGGAATCTCTGTAATAGTTAGGGTAGTTATGTGTTTTGGCATTTGAAACGCGAAGAAATTTTATGTGCAAACAAATTCTTTCATGCCTTTACTGATTTTTTAAAGCTAAATGACCCTGAAATTGAAAAGCATTTCAAATGAACTCAAAAAAGGTTGAAAGTTGGCATGGTATCATAATTTCACCCACATAGCATGTGCAAAAAAGTAGAGAGGGTTACCACAAAAACTGGATGCACTTCGTGTACTAAATGGACAATCTCTTTCGAAGTATCAAGGTTTTGGACGAAAACTCATCCGTTACAAAAGGCATTTCATTTTTTAAAATAACCTAAGCATTACCAAATTGAATATAATGATAAAACACACTAATATTAAACATAAAAAAAAGAATCACTGAAAAATCTATTCTCAAAGTTAAGTTATTCACAAACTAGTGATTCACACAAATTTCAAATAAATCAAAATTTTAAACTATTCAAATTTATAAACTACCGGTACTAACAGAAAGTTTGTAATTTTTTGTACCTAAAGCAAAAATATTCACAAAGAAACTCTAAATACATCAAAAAAACAACTCAAACAAAAATAAATAAAGCAAAAAAAAGCCCACCTACTGCGCCACAGCGGCCTGCATACGACTAGAAACCCAACCTGTTGTTGGGCAAGGATGCAGGCTCGAAAGGCCCAGTAGGCCCACAGGGCAGCACAGAACATTTAGGCCCAGTAGGCCTACTTTGGAGAGGAGCTCGAGGGAGCTACCGCACTGGGGCTTATAAACCAGTGCGGACGCCCCTCGGCTAGCGAGGTGGGACTAAACATTTCGCACCGCACCTACGCCAGCGCACCCCCTTTAGTGCCGGGTGGTAGCACCAACCGGTACTAAAGGGGGGGCCTTTAGTACCAGTTGGAGCCACCACCCGGCACTAAAGGGGTGCGGTTCCCGCCGCTTGGCCTGGCCAAAACAGGCCTTTAGTACCGGTTGGTGGCTCCAACCGGTACTAAAGGTCCATCCTATATAACTAAACACTTTAAAAATTTCAGTTTCTCCTCTGATTCTTCTCCTTTGCCCCGTCACCTGCCGCCCCCGTCTCCATAACCCTCGTCGCCGCCCCCGTCCCCGTCGTCCCCGTCCCTGTCGTCCCCGTTGTCACCGCCGCACCGTCCCGGCCCGTCCCGCGTCGTCCCCGTCCCCGTCATCGCCGCCCCGTCCCCGTCGTCGCCGTGCGCCCCGGCCCGTCCCCATCGTCGCCGCCCCGTCCCTGTCCCAATCGTCGCCATCCCGTCGTCGCCGCGCCCGTCGCCGTCCCCGTCGCCGCCCCCCGTCACCTCTTGCCTCGCTGGTGAGCACACACACACACACACATAGCATTGTTAGAAATTTTTCTTTTTTTGGTTATAGAAATGTTATACAAATGTTAGTTATATATATAGAAATGTTATAATTTTTTTTCTGTTTTTTAGCTATAGAAATATTAGAAATGTTATAGAAATGTTATAGGAATGTTAGTTATATAGAAATGTTAGAAATTTTAGTTATCAAAATCCAATCATTAAAAAAATGTTACTTTTTGCGGGCATATAGCTAGTATTTGTTCTCGACGATGCCCGGCCCGCATCCTCGCCGTCGAGCCGTCCGCGACGACGTCCGGCTGACCCATGTCCAGGACTGGGCTCCGCCGGGCTGGCACTGGGAGGTGCTGCCTGGAGGGGCGCGCTGCTTGATGAGGAACCTAGCCCCGGGTCCCATCGTCGACCCTAATCTCATTTGGTGGCATTCGCGTGGGCCAGTTTCGGTGCGGAGGGAGCCGGCCCCGCCGGAGGTGGTACGTCGCCGTGTCAGGGAGGAGGACGAGCACGTCCATCGCTACATGGTTGCGTTAGAGGGCGGCAGGTTCTCCAATACCTGGCAGTTTCTTCAGGGATCTCCCTTCAGCTATGATCCTGTGAGGGTTCCTTCTCTTTGGATGTCCACCGCCCGCGCCACAGGAACCGCGAGTGTCCTAGATTTTTCTGTAGTATTCGATCTTTATTAGCTACCTAGCCAGTGATGTACTCGATATATAATATTCGAGACGATGTATTCGAGATTATATATTATTCGAGACGATGTATTCGAGATTGTATCTATTATTCGAGACGATGTATTCGAGATTATATCTATTATTCGAGACGATGTATTCAAGATTATATCTATTATTCGAGACGACGTATTCGAGATTATATTCGATGATGCTTATTATGTACTGTGATTGATTCAGTTTTTACTTATTACTTGATTGCATCCATGCATTGTAATTTGAATATATTTCTTTTGGTTTAGTTAAACAAAACCTATGGCAGACAATACCGGCAAAGAGGGAGAAGAGGCCCTGTTCAATATCATACGCAATCCTCGCGGGCCAGATGATGATCAGAATGAAGAAGATTATGACGGCTCCGAATATCTAAACAACACCGGGGAGGGTGATATGATATGCGATCGCGACGACCGAATTGATGAAGTCGTGAACTATGAACATGGCGAAGAAAATGTTGATCTTGAAACAACAAAGACCGGCGAGGTATATATATTTATCTAAGCAGGCACCCAGTGATCATCACATGTTTTAAATGACTTGAAGATATATTAACGAATCGATCTTTCTTCTTTCAGCCATCCGGATCGAGCAAATCTTCAGGCAACAGGACGAAATGAGGCCCGAACAAAAAGTTGAAGGATGGCGTAAAGTACAATATCGAGGCAATCAGACCTAATGGCGAACCATTCGCGCCTAAGAAGATTGCAGACAAATTCATTCGTCAGTGCGGAGTTCTTGTGAAGGACCAACTCCCGATCTGCCTTCAAGAATGGAGAGAGCCATCAAAGCCACGTCCAGGAGTTACTTTTGTCGACGACAGACAAAAACAGTTGCTTTGGGAAACGCTCATGGAACATTTCACCCTACCAGATCATTTCACAAAAGCAGATGTGGAGAAAGTCAAGGACGCTGCTCTTAGGAAGATGGGGGTTGCATTCAAGAACCACAAGATTCATGAATGGGCCAAGTACGTCAACGGAGGAAGGAAGACTCCAGTATTCGAGGGAACACTAGAGAACCAAAGGGCTCATTGAGACGATTTCGTGAAATTCAAGGATTCGGAATTATCTAAGGAATGGTCGAGAATAAACAAGGCCAATGCCGCAAAAAAGGATAAGTTCCATAAGCTGGGGCCAGGTGGCTATGCGGTGGGAATGCCTAAGTGGGATAAGTCTGAGAAAGAGATGCTGGATGCAGGTGTCACTCCAGAAACATTGAGCTGGCCCCCAGGTGCAGGACTTGGTTCTATGCGCATGGGGGGAGTTGGACCCGAAGACAGGCAAAGTTTCCAAGAAGGCATGTCTGGACGGAGCCGAAGATAAGCTACTTGTTGCAATAGAAGAGGCTCGATCCGGGTTGTTCGAGCCCAACAGAGAGAACGACGAGCTTACGCGTGCCCTGGGAAATCCTGAACACCCGGGAAGAACACGAGGCATGGGCGCTATTCCGTGGTATGAGGGGTTTTCGGACTGGAACACCGACTACAGAACCCGTGCGAGAAAGAAGATTGTGGAGGAGAAGAAGAGGAAGATGGAGGAGGAGCAGAGGGAGCTAGACTATGAACGCCTTCAAGGCCTAGAATCAGCGCACACGGACTTGGCAATCAAATTCCAGCGGCAGCAGGAGCAGATCGACTCACTTAGCCAGCAAATGGGGTCTCAGCAGCTAGCGGATGATCCACCAATGGATAGCACCGTCCCATCCATGCCGAGAAGCAGCGTGGGTTCCGCCCCGGGCGACGCATTGCTGGATAGTTACCCAGTGGATGACATCATGGGGAACACTAACTACGAGCTACACTTCAAAATGAAGAACATATCCATGAAGGTGGCGGACGCCCTTGCTTTTACAAATCCCCCCCCCCCCCCGAGGCAACCTTCCATTGCAACCCGATTCCAGCGGGCTATGCTCGTGTCTTGGTTGATGAGGTGGTGGACCAATATTCGGGGCTAGAGCTTGACATTCCTGGAGGTGATGATGAGCACACACTAGGAGAGGCCAACCATCGTATCATCCTATGGAGAAAGGATTGCATCATCTTTCGAAGGCCATTGACACCGCGTCATCCGACTCCTCGTCGCAGTCCGCCACCGAGTCAGCAGACTTCCGCTCCTCCAAGTCCACCAATGCGTCAGGCCACTCCTCCTCCAAGTCCGGCACAGCTTCAGGCCACTCCTCCTACTCCAACTCAGCCACGTCAGCCGTCTTCGCCGCCTCAGCAATCACAGAAGAGAGCCGCCTCAGCTATGGTGCGTAGCGGTACAAGTCGAGGTAGTACTGCAGGTACAGGCGGAGGCAAGCGATTTCAATATGGTCCAAGACTCGCGCCTCTTCCGCAGAGGCCTTACGACAAGTCCGAGGAGGAAAACGTAGCCATATCGAAGGCCGAGGTGGAAGCCCATTTTGCACCGAAACCGCCACCACCGCCAAGGGAAAAAGTACATGTGGAAAAGATTGACCACTTCATTCGTATGGCTAGACCACCAGCTCCCAAGCCTGTTGACACAGACTATGAGCGCCACCTCAGGAAGTTAAATCGAGCACATCTACAGAAAGAGGCGAGCTCGAGCTCGAGCAAATCAGCTAGCAAAAAATGCGGTAAAACCGTTCCCCAGCTGGGAGAACAGGCGGCGCAATCAATCCCCCCGCTTGTTGTGCCAACAGCACATGAGAGTAGGCGCGCCAATATTATTGTGGGCAAACCGTTAACGTTCCCGGGCTGGGCGATGTGGTAATAACCGAGGAGCATATTGCGCATGCTGAATCGAACGGGATCACTTTTGGACAACTCCTCGACATCGAGCCCATGTCTCCGACTTTAGAGGAGGAAATAAAACGGAAATATGCCAGGGGCCAACCTTTGGTCGAGCCAGAGGAGGTCAATAAGCTCCCAACGAGAATGTATGTATTGCATCAATGGTACATGGACATTATCAAGATTTCCAATTGAGAGTCCCTCATGGTGAATGTCAACGAGGAGCATTACTACCATAAGAAAGCTGTGACCGTTGAGTATTCAAAACTTTTTCAGCTATACAATAAAGACGCACTCGACAAATCTATTGTCAGTTGCTATTGTCTGTAAGTGATTTCTTTCTGTAATTTAAGTCTCAAGCTAGCTGATCATTTTGATCAATCATTACCTGTAATTATCCTCACTATATTCTTTTCTGTGGTATTATGCAGGATGAAGATTTATGAAATGAAAAAAGGTGGACGCTTTGGCATTGGGTTCGTTGACCCAAATACCATTAATGAATACACATGGAAAATAGATCCATATCACGCAAAATGTGTAGAGGAAAGCATGCTACAGTTCTTCAAGGAACTCAAATACAATGAAGATATACTACTTCCTTACAACTTCCAGTGAGTCACACTGTCTTGTACTATAAATTCTGTTTTTCCCTACTAGCTATAGCTACATGTTTTTGCTTACATATATATGTCTGCTTAATTAAGACATGCAAACGTGTGTGCATGCAGATTTCACTGGATCTTGTTAATCATTAAAGTTGATGAAGAAATAATTAAAGTACTAGACTCGCTACTTAAGAAAGCAAGTGACTACAGCATCGTGAAGGGGATAGTCAACAGGTAATTTCAATCATTATTAACTATATCTCGGCCTATTTAATTAGTTCGTCATTTCCTGATAACAACTATTTAATAACTCATTTATTCATTTTCTTTGTCGGCGGGCAGGGCTTGGGCAAAGTTCATCAGAGTCACTCCAGGCCCATGGAAACAAAGTCTGAAATGGTATCGACCCAAGGTAAGTAATTAAGTATTACTAGCTAGTTGCCATCTCTTTAATTATCATGCTTGATTAATTATTATCTGATCAAAATTCCATTCTCGTAAAGGCCCTGAAGCAGGCGCCGGGGAATGATCTATGTGCATACTACGTTTGCGAGAACATTCGCATGATGGCGTCCGAAAGGAGCAAATCTCAAAGACAGGAGTGGGTACGATATCGATTGTCAGAACACTATTCACAATTTTTACACCATTATCGATATCTAGTCACACAACTAATACACATGCATATTGATCTCCTTCTTAACAGTTCAAAGAGGTGCGGGACAAGCTCCTAGCACAGGACCGCATAGAAGCAATTCAAGAGGAAATAGCGGGGTTTTTGCTCGACCAGGTCATAGATCCCAAAGGAGAATACTATTACCCGCTACCGCCCCCATGAACCACTTCCAATTGTTATCGTGCTCCGAAGGCACCAATTAGCTAGGCTAATGCCACTGGCTCCGAAGGCACCAATTAGGAGAAATTGTATATATATATATATATTATGATCGGTTCTACTAGAAATTCTATTTATATATATGCATAACGTGTACAATATGTAGTATCGTAAAATACCAGCAAACGAAAAAGAATTAAATGGAAAACACAAAATTAAATGAAAAAGAAATCATAAACCCAAAACCCCCCAACATTTTAATACCGGTTGGTGACACCAACCGGTACTAAAGGGCTCCCTGCCCCCGAAGCAGGCTCGTGCCACGTGGTTGCCCTTTAGCACCAGTTCGTGTTGAACCGGTACTAAAGGGGGACGGGGGGGCTTTAGTGCCTACATTTTAGCGCCGGTTACCAAACCGGCACTAAAGGGCCTTACGAACCGGTGCTATTGCCCGGTTCTGTACTAGTGTAATAATTATCCTCTTCGTCAAACCTTACATACGTTTCCTCCTTCCCTCTTCCTGGTGTTGATTGTTTCCTCCAATCTCAGAATTTTCTCTCAATTCTCCCTAGAAACCTCCTCAACTGCCCACCTCGTATTGACTTCCGAAATAAAATTATTTGTTTGCTGGTAATCCAATAAATGTTCACTGAATAATTGTCTATCAAATAGGAGTAAAATCCTATTGTTTTATAAAGTCACATTAATATGGAGAGTTAAATTACGAAATAAACCTACTAGAATATTTATGGCCGTGTTGCAATCTGTGGGCAATTATCTAGTGTATTAAATATTTCCGTGGCTGCCGATAATAATAATATCATAATTAGTATCATGCACATCAACTAGAATTAAATGAAGAAAAAGAAAGTTGAGTATCATATATTATGATACCGTACCATAATAAATATTATGCTTCTATGTGTCATACATGTTAATAAATAAGATCATTTATGTGATACTATACATTACGAAGATAGTAACATACACTAATGTTTTATGTATGATACTACTAGTATATAATACTCACCACTACAACCAAATGAAAATAGGGTCAGAGAGAGAGAGAGAGTCCGGTTGAAAACAAGTAAAGGTGAGGATTAAGACTGCATGCAAAGCGGAGGGAGACGGGCCTGCATGCAACACGGAGTTAATCTTGCCTTGGTCCTTGGGATTTAGCCGGCTGTCCTTTCAAACCCGGATGAACTCAGCAGGCACACGCCGTATCCCTTCTACTCCAAAGTGTCGACTACGATAGATAAATTACCATCTTTATAAAGATAGACGCGTCCACGTCTGTCCGGCATGATTATTAATAAAGCAACATGATTATGATACTTTTTTAAACTTAGTGCAATCGTGAATGTTCACCCACACGCGCATATACGCTCATACCTATCACTTCCGTCCTGGTTAACTAGTCTCACTTGTATTTTGGGTCATATTTTGACTATAAGTTAAATGAATAAAATATAAGTTATATGTAGCAATATGCACATATGGGTGAACATATATTAGCATTTTGCTAGTGAAATATGTGATCAAGATATGACCGAAAATATGAGGGGACTAATAGACCAGGATAGAGGTACTATGAACTTACACACATACATCCTACCCTTATGAGCATCCTCGACATACTAAATCGTCACAACATCTAAATTAATATTTGACGGATGATAAAAGTTCCCCATAGAAAGAGATTTATTCCGGAAAACAAAGGTGTGCGGCGAATAAGTGATTGAAAGAGTTGAGGTTCAGGGGCGGCCTCGCGAGCTCTCCTCCCATAGGGTTCCTCGCGCCGCCGCCGGCTCCCCCGCCGCGCGTAGCCGCCGCGGCCGCGGCCGGAGCCCGCCACCGCTAGCCCCCTCTCCCGCTCCCCCACCCCTCCCTCCCCCTCCCTACCCCATACCCCCCCCCCACGTCGCCTCCCTGAGCAAGGCGACCGGGGGCTCCTTCCCCATTCCTCTCCAACGCTCCCCCCTTGCTCTTCCCTCCTCCTGCCACTGCCAGCGAACGCCGTCGGGCCTTACCCGCATGGTGCTGGCGGCGGTGGGTCTGCCTTTCCCAGCGCACGCCCCCCTGCTCGGGCGATGGTGGCTGGCGGCGGTGCCCTTAGGCCGACGTTGGTGTTGCCCGGCGGCGGTGGTGCCGCGTGCCATGGTGGCTCTCAACGCGACGGTGCGGCCATTGGCCGTGGGGCGGCGCTGGTGGCTGGCGGTGCCCACCCAGCCCGAGTTCGGTGGCGACACTCCCTGGTGGTAGCGAGGTGGTGGCGGTTTGCGGGCGATGAGGACTTCGTCGGTTGGGGAGTTGCGGCGTGGTGACAGGACTGTCCGGGTCCAAGTGGGCCCGGTCGGGCCATCGGGGTCCATCAAGTCCTCATCGCCGCGTCCGGTCGGCTACATTGCGGCGGTGGAGGCTGTCCCCTCCTTCTAGTCGAGTTGTGGTCGCTCCCGTGGCCGATGTCTCCTTTCCCTCTCCAGGTCTCATGTTGGTAGCTCCAGAGAGGCGGCGAGGGTGGTCTGGTAACCGTGGTGGCACAGGCTGGTGGGCGGTTGATCGGGTGGTGCATTTCGCAGTGCCTGGGGTGGTGGTGGTGGTTTTGGATCGGGAGAAATCCATGTTGGCTGGTCCGGCACCGAAGCGGTGACACCTGCGGGCGCCGTCGGACCTTCCTGAGGGGCGTCGGGTATATCCCTTTCCCACTACCCCGTGTACCGGGGAAAACCCTAGAACTTGTTTGGGGAACAGCGCCGTCGTCGTCGCATCCCTTGTTAAAGGTGTTGCTTGGTGCGCGGCGCTTCGGGATGCTGGGAGCATGCATGGTGGTGCTTCTTCGGAGGGTGCAGCGTCTTCCGGTCTTCCTTTCTTCATTGATCTGCCGGTGTCGGCATTTATTTCTTTTTTCTTTTTCTTGTTTTTCTTTTTAGGCTTATCTGTGTTGCGGCCCCAGCGAGCTGGATATTTCGTATGTTTGCTTTATAATATAAAACGGGGAACACTTTTATCATCAATAAGTGATTGAGATCTCTTTGAAGACGTTAATTAATATGTCTATCGACATGTATGAGCGAAGTGCGCTGCTCTGTTCCGCACGATATATTTTCTTTTTCGGGACATCCGGCGCGGCCTAATTTGGCAAAGCTCCTGTCAACACAGTTACTTAACAAGGGGCTTTTTTTCCGGACATAAAGGAGCAACCGTTTGGATTATAAAATCGTCAGCGTTTCTTTCAAAGTGAAAGGGCTACACACATGTTTCGTTATTATTGCATCTGTCTCTTTTTTCATCATTTTTCACATCAATGTGTCTTTTTCATTATTTGTTTTCCCCATCATTCTTTCATCACGTCAGTGGCCTAAGCTTTCGCCATTTTTGCCTCTGCTCCTTTTTTTCATGATGACGGGGAAACAATTAAAGGAGTGGCTCTGTTGTAGCTCCATCTGATCTGACCACTAAAGCACTACCAACATCAATCCGGATGGGCTGGCAAAGCCTCCAGACTACCTTCTTCTTCCTTTTTATTTTCTACTAAGAAAGGCAAAGTCTCCATACCTACTAGTGTACTGCTGCTACCCCTCTTGTTTTTAAGTGAAAAGAACATTATTGGGCCTGCTTTACAGAAAGCAGATGTTTTAGAGAAAACGTTGCTGTGTGGTGCATTTCGTCTGCAATAAAGCAGTGGAAGCAAAGCGATTCTCTTGCTTCTTCTGCGTGGATACTGTCTGTCTCTGCAGCACACATCAGGTACACGTTGCTATGAATATACATGATGCGATGTTGGCTGCTTTGATTAATGAATGGGTACTAACATATGGACAAAGTTTAATTTCTGTGTATACTGCTCCCTTGCGACTACACAATGAATTTCTTTTCAGTTAGGTCATGCAGCGTACACGCTAGTAACTGGAGTGGTAAGTTAAGTGATCGGTTAAAAATCGACAAGGTAAAAACATCACAGCTGGCCTGACCGCCTATTCTTCGCCATCAGCAGACAAGACGTCGCTAAATCCCGCACTGGGCTGGCGCCAATGCAGTGCTCGTACGCTCGAGGCGAGCCGTTCTATGACAGTTTTCGTCGGGTTTTCTTTGGCAGGTTTTTAACTGAATTTTTTACTTCGGCCTTTTGAAGCATCGATAGAGCATACATCGGATTTTATGGCTTTATTAGAGACAGATAGAGATAATTTCACTTCACAATTTCTCAACATCATTTCAGGCGGGGTTGATTTTGATTGGCACTGTCCGGAGGGATCTTACTTAGGCTGAAGTGCGAATCATTAGAAGTGTTGAATGTGGTTTACGGAGATTTTACCGTCAAATTTCGTGTAAGGTCGAAAGTTGATGGTTTCAGATGGGCTTTGGTGGCCGTCTATGGCGCGGCCCAACCGGAGCTTAAAGCGGATTTCCTTGCAGATTTGGTGAGAATTTGTGGAGATGAAAGACTTCCCATTCTGGTTGGGGGAGACTTTAATATCATTAGGAGACAAGATGAAAAAAATAATGACAATTTCGATGGAAGATGATCATTCATGTTCAATACGATCATTGGAAGTCTTGATTTAAGGGAGATTGACCGCACTGGGAGACAACTCACATGGGCCAACTCTTTACCAACTCCTACTTATGAAAAAATGGACCGGGTTCTCACTAGTGTTGAGTGGGAACAGAAATTTCCTTCGGTAACGGTTCACACTTTACATAGGGCCATCTCCGATCACACCCCATTGTTGGTCGATTCTGGGGAAGCAACCCATGTGGGAAACAAAAATATTTTCTCTTTCGAATTAGGATGGTTCGAGAGGGAAGGCTTCATGGATCTCATTGCGGCAGAATGGGCCAAGGAGTCGGGTGGGTCTTCTAGTATTGATAGATGGCAAAACAAAATCAGACACTTGTGCCAATTCTTATTAAGAGGATGGGCCAAGAATCAAAGTGGTTTATATAAAGTTGAAAAGGAGAGACTAATACAAATTATTAATGAGCTTGATCTAAGAGCGGAAGCCACACTTCTTAATATGTCTGACCGGAATATTAAGAATGAGGCAGAGAAGAAGTTACAAGATCTTTTGAGAGAGGAGGAGATGAAATGGGCGCTTAGAGCGAAGGTTTCTAACATCATCGAAGGGGGTGATGATACCCAATTCTTTCATCTGATAGCTAATGGGAAGCATAGAAGATGAAAATTATTCAACTTGAACAAGATGGGTGCAATTGTAGGGCACGAAAACCTCAAACTGTACATCTCCAATTATTATAAGAAGCTTTTCGGAGCACCCAAAGAAAATTTTGTGTCTCTAGATGAGAGCGCAATCGGGGATATACCTCAGCTCAACTCAGACGAGAATGAGGTGTTGTCTGCTCCGTTCACTGAGAAAGAGGTGTTTGACGCAATAACACAAATGGAACAAAATAAGGCCCCTGACCGGATGGGTTCTCGGTGGAATTTTATAAGAGATGCTGGCATGTCATTAAGGGAGATCTTATGCCTATGTTCCAGGACTTGTTCGAAGGTCACTTACAATTATTTCACCTAAACTTTGGAACAATAAAGTTGTTGCCAAAGAAGGTGGAGGCTACTCGCATTGAGCAATTCAGGACGATATGTCTTCTCAATGTAAGCTTCAAGATTTTCACCAAGGTTGGTACGAATAGGTTAACACGGATAGCTCATTCGGTAGTTCAACTAACTCAAACCGCTTTCATGCCAGGGCGTCACATCCTACAAAGGGTTGTAGTCCTACATGAAACTCTCCATGAAATTCATACGAAGAAACTAGATGCTGTTATCTTCAAAGTGGACTTTGAGAAAGCGTATGATAAGGTCAATGGCCGTTCCTCCAGCAAGCCTTACGTATGAAGGGGTCCAATGAGTCCCGGCGATCTCAGGTGGACACATTCATACAGAAAGACAGTGTTGGGATAAAGGTAAATGATGACACATAAGGGGTTAAGACAGGGGGACTCCATGTCTCATGTCCTGTTCAACATAGTAGCGGATATGTTGGTTGTCCTTATTGGTCGGGCTAAATAGAATGGCCAAGTAGGAGGACTCGTTCCCCACCTGGTAGAGGGGGGTGTCTCCATTCTACAATACGCTAATGACACTATTATTTTCATGGATCATTACCTTGCTAAAGCCAGGAATATGAAGCCTGTGTTATGCCTATTTGAGAAATTGTCTGGACTAAAGATAAACTTTAACACAAGTGAATTGTTCTGCTTTGGAAGAGCAAAAGAAGAACAAGATGAGTACAGACAATTGTTCGGATGTGAAATAGGATCCTTACCGTTTAATTATCTAGGAATCCCAATTCATCATAGGCGTTTAACGAATTAGGAATGAAAATGTATAGAAGATAGATTTGAAAAAAGACTAATTAAGCTGCTGGAAGGGAAAGTTAATGTCTTACGGAGGTTGGCTGGTTTTGATAAATTCGGTTTTTATGAGCCTGCCGATGTTCCTTTTATCTTTCTTTGAAATGCCGCTTGGGGTACTGAAAAGATTAGACTTCTATCGATCCCGCTTCTTTTGGCAAAGTGATGAGGCTCAGAAGAAATACCGATTGGCTCGAAGGGATATTATTTGCAGATCAAAGGACCAAGGTGGATTAGGGATCGAGAATTTAGAGGTAAAAAATAGGTGCTTTCTTAGCAAATGGCTATACAGGTTATCCGTTGAGACCGAGGGTATGTGGGTACAAATATTGCGGAATAAGTAATTGCGTACCAAGACTTTGGTCTAGGCTACAACTAGACCTACAGACTCGCCTTTTTGGAAGGGGTTAATGAGGATAAAGGTAACCTTCTTCCAACGGGTAAAGTTCATAGTAAGTAATGGTATCAAGACTAGATTCTCGGAAGACACATGTCTAGGGGAGATGCCCTTGGCTCTGCAATATCCTTCCCTATATAATATTGTGCAACGTAAGGAAGACTATGTCACCACAGTATTAAATTCGATACCGCTTAATATCCAATTCAGGAGATCCCTAGTGGGGGAACGTTGGAACGATTGGTTGCACCTGGTCCGCAGGTTGATGGATGTTCAACTATCGGCCGATGAGGATACAATTTCCTAGAAGTTAGTTGCGAATAGATCCTTTTCAGTGAAATCTATGTGTCTGGACCTAATTAATTCCGGGCCATTGTCTAGATCATTGCACATATGGTAGATTAAAGTTCCGCTCTGAATTAAAATATTCATGTGGTTCATTCACAAAGGAGTCATACTAACCAAAGATAACTTGTTGAAAAGAAGTTGGGTTGCTAATTCCAGATGTTGTTATTGCGATTAAAATGAAACGATTAAACACCTCTTTCTCGACCGTACACTTGCAAAATTATTATGGTGCTCAATGCATATAGCTTTTAACGTTCATCCCCCAACGAGCATCAACACGTTATTTGGGACGTGGCTTAATGGTGTGGATATACATATAGCCAAACATATTCGGATAGGGATATGTGCACTACTTTGGGCGATATGGAATACTAGAAATGATTTGATTTTTAATAGAACAAACTTCACTAATATTTACAGGTTATCTGTAGAGCTACAACTTGGATCCGTATGTGGTCATTACTCAATCATGCGGACTACATGGAGCTTTTGGTTATTGGGTGCAACCGTTGGAAGACGGTAGCACGGGCTATCTTCAGCCGATTTGGATGGCGAGCTAATAATAGGCTAGGTGTATAGGCATCCCAGTCTGTTCTTTATCACCGGATGTGGCACCTTTTTTTTTATCTTATCTTCCATTTTGCACTCGGATTGTGAAACTTTTGTGGATATCAAACTCTGTTACACTTTTATTAATAATATGGCTGCATGCATCGATTGATGCAGAGGCCGGGTTCTTCCTCCTTTTCAAAAAAATATATGAAACAAATAAATATTATTATGAATTGTAAAAGGAAATTTTGAATTGGAAGTTTTTTTGTTAATTTCAAAAAATGTTCACCAATTAAAAAATATGTGTGGACTTCAAATATATTCATGATGTAAAAAATGGTCCACACTAAGCCCATTCTAGACGAGCAATCTCTCACTTTGGGAGTAGGATCGTTTGAATAAGATTCATTTCCGTACTAGTTTCTTCAAAGAATTTGCTCGTAGGATTACGAACGACTCCAAGCTTCACAAATACCGAAAGGTTGTCTCTTCTTCCATCATAGGAAAACTGCTATGCGTTAGGAATGGAGAATGTTTGCACTTCAACAAAGAAAGTGTAACCTTAGTATCGAACAACAAAGAATTGTTTATATTTGATTTGCATCACAAAGGGCCACTCATACACATTGTAGGATTATTGTGTTCATATTTCAAAATGTCCAACTGAAGGCAATATATCCTAGAGTCGATAATAAAGTTGTTATTTACATTTCCTTATATCATGGTAATTTTTATTATTCATGCTAGAATTGTATTAACCAGAAACTTAGTAGATGTGTGAATACATAGACAAACAGAGTATCACTAATATGCCTCTACTTGACTAGCTCGTTAATCAAAGATGGTTAAGTTTCCTAGTCATAGACATGAGTTGTCATTTGATGAATGGGATGACATCATTAGAGAATGATGTGATTGACTTGACCCATCCGTTAGCTTAGCACTATGATCGTGTAGTTTATTGCTATTGCTTTCTCCATAACTTATACATGTTCCTATGACTATGAGATTATGCAAGTCCTGGATACCGGAGGAACACTTAGTGTGCTATCAAACATCACAACGTAACTGGGTGATTATAAATATGCTCTACAGGTGTTTCCAATGTTCTTATTGCGTTGGCATAGATCGAGATTAGCATTTGTCACTCCAATTGCCGGAGAGGTATCTCTGGGCCCTCTCGGTAATGCACATCACTATGAGCCTTGCAAGCAATGTGAGTAATGAGTTAGTCACGGGATGATGCATTACGAAACAAGTAAAGAGACTTGCCAGTAACGAGATTGAACTAGGTATAATGACACCGATCGAATCTCGGGCAAGTATACTACCAATGACAAAGGGAACAACGTATGTTGTTATGCGGTTTGACCGATAAAGATCCTCGTAGGATATCTAGGAGCCAATATGAGCATCCAGGTTCCGCTATTGGTTATTGACCGAAGATGTGTCTCGGTCATGTCTACATAGTTCTCGAACCCGTAGGGTCTGCACGCTTAACGTTTGATGACGATCGGTATTATGAGTTTATGTGTTTTGATGTACCGAAGGTAGTTCGGAGTCCCGGATGTGATCACGGACATGACGGGGAGTCTCAAAATGGTCGAGACATAATGATCGATATATGGGAAGGCTACGTTTGGACACCGGAATGGTTCTGGATGAGTTCGGGCATTTTCCGGAGTACCGGGTGGTTACCGGAACCCCTCGGGGAGTCAATGGGCCTTAATGGGCCCTAGTGAAGAAAGAGGGCAGCACACAAGTGGTGGGGCGCGCCCCCCTAGGCCCAAACCGAATTGGTTTAGGGTTTGGGGGGCTGGCCCCCCTTTCCTTCTCCTCTCCTCCTCCTTCCTCCTTCTCCTAGTAGGAATAGGAAAGGGGGGGGGGGGGCAGACATACTTGGAGTAGTATTGTCCCCCCTTGGGCGCGCCTCCTCCTAGGCCGGCCATGTCCTCCTCCCTCCCTTTATATATGGGGGAGGGGGGCACCCAATAGACACACAAGTTGATTGTTTAGCTGTGTGCGGTGCCCCCCCTCCACAGATTTCGACCTTGGTCATATCGTTGTAGTGCTTAGGCGAAGCCCTGCAACGGTAACTTCATCATCACCGTATCAAGCCGTCGTGCTGATGAAACTCTCCCTCGACCTCAGCTGGATCTAGAGTTCGTGGGACGTCACCGAGCTGAACGTGTGCAGATCGCGGAGGTGTCGTACCTTCGGTGCTAGGATCAGTCGGATCGTGAAGACGTACGACTACATCAACCACGTTGTCATAACGCTTCCGCTTTCGGCCTACAAGGGTACGTGGACAACACCTAGATGTATCTTGCGTGTTTGTAGAATTTTTTTGAAATTACTACGTTCCCCAACAGTGGTATCAGAGACAGGTCTATGCGTAGATGTTATATGCACGAGTAGAAGACAAAGGAGTTGTGGGCATGGGTATATGCATATTGCTTGCTGTCACTAGTTGATTCCTAATTCAGCGGTATTGTTGGATGAAGCGGCTCAGACTGACATTACGTGTACGCTTACGCGAGACAGGTGACTAGTGGGTGTCTTATTCTCCAACTTTAGTTGAATCGGATTCAATGAAGAGGGTTCTTTCTGAAGATCAAAAAGCAATCACTATACCGCGTTGTGGTTTTTTTGCGTACGTAAGAACGGTTCTTGCTAAGCCCGTAGCAGCCACGTAAAACTTGCAACAACAAAGTAGAGGACATCTAACTTGTTTTTGCAGGGCATGTTGTGATGTGATACGGTCAAGACGTGATTATATAAATTGTTGTATGAGATGATCATGTTTTGTAACACAGTTATCGGCAACTGGCAGGAGCCATATGGTTGTCGCTTTATTGTACGAAATGCAATCACCATGTAATTGCTTTACTTTATCACTAAGCGGTAGCGATAGTTGTGGAAGAAATAGTGGGCGAGACGACAATGATGCTTCGATGGGGATCAAGGTGATGATTGTGATCATGACGGTGCTTTGAAGATGGATATCAAAAGGCACAAGATGATGACGGCCATATCATATCACTTATTTGATTGCATGTGATGTTTATCCTTTCCTCATCTTATTTTTCTTAGTTCGGCGGTAGCATTATAAGATGATCTCTCACTAAATTTCAAGGCACAAGTGTTCTCCCTGAGTATGCACCATTGCTACAGTTCCTCGTGCCGAGACACCACGTGATGATCGGGTGTGATAAGCTCTACGTTCACATACAACGGGTGCAAGCCAGTTTTGCACACACAGAATACTCGGGTTAAACTTGACGAGCCTAGCATATGCATATATGGCCTCGGAACACTGAGACCAAAAGGTCGAGCGTAAATCATATAGTAGATATGATCAACATAGTGATGTTCACCATTGAAAACTACTCCATCTCACATGATGATCGGACATGGTTTAGTTGATATGGATCACGTGATCACTTAGATAATTAGAGAGATGTCTATCTAAGTGGGAGTTATTAAGTAATTTGATTAATTGAATTTTAATTTATCATGAACTTAGTACCTGATAGTATTTTGCATGTCTATGTTGTTGTAGATAAATGGCCCATGCTGTTGTTCCGTTGAATTTTAATGCGTTCCTAGAGAAAGCTAAGTTGAAAGATGATGGTAACAACTACACAGACTGGGTCCGTAACTTAAGGATTATCCTCATTGTTGCACAGAAGAATTACGTCCTGGAAGCACCGCTAGGTGCCAAACCCGTTACAGGAGCAACGCCAGATGTTGTGAATACCTGGCAGAGCAAAGCTGATGACTACTTGATAGTTCAGTGTGTCATGCTTTACGACTTAGAACCAGGACTTCAACGATATTTTGAACGTCATGGAGCATATGAGATGTTCCAGGAGTTGAAGTTAATATTTCAAGCAAATGCCCGGATTGAGAGATATGAAGTCTCCAATAAGTTCTACAGCTGCAAAATGGAGGAGAATAGTTCTGTCAGTGAACATATACTCAGAAAGTCTGGGTACCACAATCACTTGACTCGGCTGGGAGTTAATCTTTCAGTTGATAGTGTCATTGACAGAGTTCTTCAATCACTGCCACCAAGCTACAAGAGCTTCGTGATGAACTATAATATGCAAGGGATGGATAAGACTATTCCCGAGCTCTTCGCAGTGAAAGGCTGCGGAGGTAGAAATCAAGAAGGAGCATCAAGTGTTGATGGTCAACAAGACAACCAGTTTCAAGAAAAAGTGTCAAGAGAAGAAGGGGAACTTCAAGAAGAATGGAAAGCAAGTTGCTGCTCAAGTGAAGAAACCCAAGTATGGACCTAAGCCTGAGACTGAGTGCTTCTACTGCAAAGGGACTGGTCACTGGAAGTAGAACTGCCCCAAGTATTTGGCGGAGAAGGATGGCAAAGTGAATGGTATATTTGATCTACATGTTATTGATGTGTACCTTACTAATGCTCGCAGTAGCGCCTGAGTATTTGATACTGGTTCTGTTGCTAATATATTTGCAACTCAAAATAGGGGCTACGGATTAAGCGAAGATTGACTAAGGACGAGGTGACGATGCACGTGGGAAATGGTTCCAAAGTCGATGTGATCGTCGTCGGCATGCTACCTCTACATCTACCTTCGGGGTTAGTTTTAGACCAGAATAATTGTTATTTGGTGCCAACATTAAGCATGAGCATTATATCTGGATCTTGTTTGATGCAAGACAATTATTCATTTAAATCAGAGAATAATGGTTGTTCTATTTATATGAATAATATATTTTATGGTCATGCACCCTTGATGAGTGGTCTATTTTTACTAAATCTTGATAGTGGTGATACACATGTTCATAGTATTGAAGCCAAAAGATATAAGTTTAATAATGATAGTGCAACTTATTTGTGGCACTGCCGTTTGGTTCATATTGGTGTAAAGCGCATGAAGAAACACCATTCTGATGGACTTCTGGAATCACTTGATTATGAATCACTTGGTACTTGCGAACCATGCCTCATGGGCAAGATGACTAAAACTCCATTCTTCGGAACGAGCAACAGACTTATTGGAAATAATACATACTGATGTATGCGGTCCGATGAGTGTTGATGCTCGTGGCGGGTATCGTTATTTTCTGACCTTCACAGATGCTTTGAGCATATATGGATATATCTACTTGATGAAATATAAGTCTGAAACATTTGAAAAGTTCAAAGAATTTCAGAGTGAAGTGGAAAATCATCATAACAAGAAAATTAAGTTTCTACGATCTGATCGTGGAGGACAATATTTGAGTTACAAGTTTGGTCTTCATTTGAAACAATGCGGAATAGTTTCGCAACTCACGCCACCTGGAACACCATAGCGTAATGGTGTGTCCGAACGTCGTAACCGCACTTTATTAAATATGGTGCAATCTATGATGTCTCTTACTGATTTGCCGCTATCGTTTTGGGGTTATGATTTAGAGACGGCTGCATTCACGTTAAATAGGGCACCATCGAGATCCATTGAGACGACACCTTATGAACTATGGTTTGGCAAGAAACACAAGTTGTCATTTCTTAAATTTGGGGCTGCGATGCTTATGTGAAAAAGCTTCAACCTGATAAGCTCGAACCCAAATCGAAGAAATGTGTCTTCATAGGATACCCAAAAGGAGACCGTTGGGTACACCTTCTATCACAGATCCGAAGGCAAGATATTCGTTGCTAAGAATGGATCCTTTCTAGAGAAGGAGTTTCTCTCGAAGGAAGTGAGTGGGAGGAAAGTAGAACTTAATGAGGTAATTGTACCTGCTCCCTTATTGGAAAGTAGTTCATCACAGAAATCAGTTCCAGTGATTCCTACACCAGTAAGTGAGGAAACTAATGATGATCATCATGAAACTTCTGATCAAGTTACTACCGAACCTCGTAGGTCAACCAGAGTAAGATCCGCACCAGAGTGGTACGGTAATCCTGTTCTAGAGGTCATGTTACTTGATCTTGACGAACCTACGAACTATGAGGAAGCAATGATGAGCCCAGATTCCACAAAATGGCTTGAGGCCATGAAATCTGAGATGGGATCCAAGTATGAGAACAAAGTGTGGACTTTGGTTGACTTGCCCGATGATTGGCAAGCCATAGAGAATAAATGCTTCTTCAAGAAGAAGACGCTGACGATAATATTACTGTCTACGAAGCTCGACTTGTTGCGAAAGGTTTTCGACAAGTTCAAGTAGTTGACTACGATGAGACATTCTCACCCGTAGCGATGCTTAAGTCCGTCCGAATATGTTAGCAATTGTTGTATTTTATGATTCTAAAATTTGGTAAATGGATGTCAAAACTGCATTCCTTAATGGATATCTTAAAGAAGAGTTGTATATGATGCAACCAGAAGGTTTTGTCGATCCAAAAGGTGCTAAAGTGTGCAAGCTCCAACGATCCATTTATGGACTGGTGCAAGCCTCTCGAAGTTGGAATATACGCTTTGATAGTGTGATCAAAGCATATGGTTTTATACAGACTTTTGGAGAAGCCTGTATTTACAAGAAAGTGAGTGGGAGCTCTGTAGCATTTCTGATATTATATGTGGATGACATATTGTTGATCGGAAATGATACTGAATTTCTGAATAGCATAAAAGGATACTTGAATAAGAATTTTTCAATGAAAGACCTCGGTGAAGCTGCTTATATATTAGGCATCAAGATCTATAGGGATAGATCAAGACGCTTAATTGGACTTTCACAAAGCACATACCTTGATAAAGTTTTGAAGAAGTTCAAAATGGATCAAGCAAAGAAAGGGTTCTTGCCTGTGTTACAAGGTGTGAAGTTGAGTCAGACTCAACGCCCGACCATTGCAGAAGATAGAGAGAAAATGAAAGTCATTTCCTATGCTTCAGCCATAGGTTCTATCATGTATGCAATGCTGTGTACCAGACCTGATGTGTGTATTGCTATTAGTTTAGCAGGGAGGTACCAAAGTAATCCAGGAGTGGATCACTGGACGTCGGTCAAGAATATCCTGAAATACCTGAAAAGGACTAAGGATATGTTTCTCGTTTATGAAGGTGACAAAGAGCTCGTCGTAAATGGTTACGTCGATGCAAGCTTTGACACTGATCCGGATGACTCTAAGTCACAAATCGGATACATATTTTTATTTAATGGTGGAGTTGTCAGTTGGTGCAATTCTAAGCAAAGCGTTGTGGCGGGATCTACGTGTGAAGTGGAATACATAACTGCTTCAGAAGCAGCAAATGAACGAGTCTGGATGAAGGAGTTCGTATCCAATCAAGGTGTCATACCTAGTGCATCGGGTCCAATGAAAATCTTTTGTGACAATACTAGTGCAATTGTCTTGGCAAAGGAATCCAGATTTCACAAGAGAACCAAGCACATCAAGAGACGCTTCAATTCCATCCGCGATCAAATCAAGGTGGGAGACATAGAGATTTGCAAGATACATACGTATCTGTATGTTGCATACCCGTTGACTAAGCCTCTCTCACGAGCAAAACATGATCAGCACCAAGACTCCATGGGTGTTAGAATCATTACAATGTTATAGATTATTGACTCTAGTGCAAGTGGGAGACTGAAGGAAATATGCCCTAGAGTCAATAGTAAAGTTGTTATTTATATTTCCTTATATCATGATAAATGATTATTATTCATGCTAGAATTGTATTAACCGGAAACTTAGTACATGTGTGAATACATAGACAAACAGAGTGTCACTAGTATGCCTCTACTTGACTAGCTCGTTAACGAAAGATGGTTAAGTTTCCTAGCCATAGACATGAGTTTTCATTTGATGAAGGGGATCACATCATTAGAGAATGATGTGATTGACTTGACCCATCCGTTAGCTTAGCACTATGATCGTTTAGTTTATTGCTATTGCTTTCTCCATAACTTATACATGTTCCTATGACTATGAGATTATCCAACTCCCAGATACCGGAGGAACACTAAGTGTGCTATCAAACGTCACAACGTAACTAGGTGATTATAAAGATGCTCTACAGGTGTTTCTGACGGTGTTTGTTGAGTTGGCATAGATCGATATTAGGATTTGTCACTCCGATTGTCGGAGAGGTATCTCTGGGCCCTCTCGGTAATGCACATCACTATGATCCTTGCAAGCAATGTGACTAATAAGTTAGTCACAGGATGATGCGGATGATGCATTACAGAACGAGTAAAGAGACTTGCCAGTAACGAGATTGAACTAGGTATAATGACACCAACGACCGAATCTCGGGCAAGTAACATACCCGATGACAAAGGGAACAACGTATGTTGTTATGTTGTTTGACCGATAAAGATCTTCATAGGATATGTAGGAGCCAATATGAGCATCCAGGTTCCGCTATTGGTTATTGACCGGAGATGTGTCTCGGTCATGTCTACATAGTTCTCGAACCCGTAGGGTCCGCACGCTTAACGTTCGATGACGATCGGTATTATGGGTTTATGTGTTTTGATGTACCGAAGGTAGTTCGGAGTCCCGGATGTGATCACGGACATGACGAGGAGTCTCGAAATGGTCGAGACATAAAAATCGATATATTGGAAGGCTATGTTTGGACGCTGGAATGGTTCCGGATGAGTTCGGGCATTTTCCGGAGTACCCGAAGGTTACCGGAACCCCCGGGAGTCAATGGGCCTTAATGGGCCCTAGTGGAGAAAGAGGGCAGTAGGCAAGTGGTGGGCGCACGCCCCCTAGGCCCAAACCGAATTGGTTTAGGGTTTGGGGGGGGGGCCTTTCCTTCTCCTTTCCTCCTCCTTCCTCCTTCTCCTAGTAGGAATAGGAAAGGGGGGGGGCAAACCTACTTGGAGTAGGATGGCCCCCCATTGGGCGCGCCTCCTCCTAGGCCGGCCCTCTCCTCCTCCCCCCTTTATATATGGGGGAGGGGGCACCCCATAGACACATAAGTTGATTGTTTAGCCGTGTGCGGTGTCCTCCTCCATAGATTTCCACCTCGGTCATATCGTTGTAGTGCTTAGGCGAACCCTGCAATGGTAACTTCATCATCACCGTCATCAAGCCGTCGTGCTAACGAAACTCTCCCTCAACCTCAGCTAGATCTAGAGTTCGTGGGACGTCAGTGAGCTGAACATGTGCAGATCATGAAGGTGTCGTACCTACGGTGCTAGGATCGGTCGAATCGTGAAGACGTACGACTACATCAACCGCGTTGTCATAACGATTCCGCTTTCAGTCTATGAGGGTACGTGGACAACACTCTCCCCTCTCGTTGCTATGCAACACCTAGATAGATCTTGTGTGTTCGTAGGAATTTTTTTTGAAATTACTGCGTTCCCCAACACCAACATCATATACATTACTGTTAAGAGGTTGTAGCTTGACAGTTCCCGAGATTTTCATTGATTTTGGTTCACAAACCACTCCAGTATCACATGTTTGCTACATCTGATACGAGAGTGGTTTGTTAGTCGACATGAAAAAAATATCTAGGGCACAATCAAACTAGAGGGACCCCACGATAACATATATCATGTTGGACTTATGAACGGAACAGTCCTGCAGTCTTGGTGGACAACATTCATTGATTCAGATAAAATAGAACATAATAGTCCTTGGCCTTCAACCTCGAGTGATCCATAACCTAAACCCCTAACCCCTTGCCACTAAATTCCTAACCTAGAACCTCCGCACTCGACAACTCAACACAGGTAAGGGTCGCCTTGTTGCATATTGGTTGACTTTTAGTTCATCGAGGCTCTCCTCATTTCTCAAGTGGTTGTATGGTGGGCATTCCTTCACTTGTATTTATACTGTCAGTGATGGTCGAGCCCGCCACCTGCTGTGTTACCAATGTATCACAGGAGGAGGCCAAGCGGACCAACCCCCTATGACAACAGATGGGCTCCTGCCTCCGGGAACATCTCTTACAAAGGGGGCCTCATCAGGATGAAAGTCAACACATATGCAGCAAGGTGACCCTTGATACGTCTCCAACATATCTACTTTGCCAAACACTTTTGCCCTTGTTTTGGACTCTAACTTGCATGATTTGAATGGAACTAACTCGGACTGACGCTGTTTTCAGCAGAATTACCATGGTGTTATTTATGTGCAGGAGCAAACGTTCTCGGAATGACCTGAAACTTCACGGAGACACTTTCCAGAAAATAAGAAAAATACCTGCCAAAGATGAAGGCCAGGGGGCCCACCGTCTCTCCACGAGGGTGGGGGGCGCGCCTGCCCCCCTAGGGCGCGCCCCCTACCTCATGGGCCCCCCTATTGCGTCTCCGACTCCAACTCCACCTCCATATATTGAGTTTCGATGAGAAAAAACCAGAGAGAAGAAATCATCGCGTTTTACGATACGGAGCCGTCGCCAAGCCCTAAAACCTCTCGGGAGGGCTGATCTGGAGTCCGTTCGGGGCTCCGGAGAGGGGAATCCGTCGCCATCATCATCATCAACCATCCTCCATCACCAATTTCATGATGCTCACCGTCGTGCATGAGTAATTCCATCATAGGCTTGCTGGACGGTGATGGGTTGGATGGGATCTATCATGTAATCGAGTTAGTTTCTGTTAGGGTTTGATCCCTAGTGTCCACTATGTTCTGAGATTGATGTTGCTATGACTTTGCTATGGTTAATGCATGTCACTAGGGCCCGAATGCCATGATTTCAGATCTGAACCTATTATGTTTTCATCAATATATGAGTGTTCTTGATCCTATCTTGCAAGTCTATAGTCACCTATTATGTGTTATGATCCGTTAACCCCGAAGTGAAAATAATCGGGATACTTACCGGTGATTACCGTAGTTTGAGGAGTTCATGTATTCACTATGTGTTAATGCTTTGTTCCGGTTCTCTATTAAAAGGAGGCCTTAATATCCCTTAGTTTCCGTAAGGACCTGTAACACCCCGGATGTAACTTTCCCTATTTGTACTCCAACTCTTACCATTTCCGGCGTTAAGTTATATTTATTTCATCGGGTTCGGGTTTTTGTCTCCATGTGTTGTTGTCGTTGTCATGCATCTCATATCATGTCATCATGAGCATTGCATTTGCATACGTGTTCATCTGATGCATTCGAGCATTTTCCCCGTTGTCCGTTTTGCATTCCGGCACTTCGTTCTCCTCCGGTGGTCATTTCTAGCTTTCTTTCGTGTGTGGGGATTAAACATTTCCGGATTGGACCGAGACTTGCCAAGCGGCCTTGGTTTACTACCGGTAGACCGCCTGTCAAGTTTCGTACCATTTGGACTTCATTTGGTACTCCAACGGTTAACCGAGGGACCGAAAAGGCCTCATGTGTGTTGCAGCCCAACACCCCTCTATTTTGGCCAAAAACCTACCAAACTCTGCTCCATGTCCTAGAGCGTTTGATCACGATCGTGTGGCCGAAAACCGCACCTCATTTGTACTCTCCTAACTCCCTCTATGCTTATAAATAGACCCCTCCGTTTTTGGATCTCTTCCTCTCCCCAAAACCCTAAAATCCACCTCGCGCCGCGCCGGACGTGTCCGTTCCGGCCGGAAACGCCGCGCCGCCACCCGCGGCCACTGGCAGAGCGCCACGTGGCGCGCAGCCGCCGCCTCCCGCCGAAGCTCGCGTGGCCCGGGCCAGGCCCCCGTGGCCCGAAGGCTCTCCGCTGTCGCCTGCCCTCCCCGGCCCGCGCCCACCGCCTCTCGTCGCCTGCCGCGCCGCCCGCCGCCTCCGCCGCCGAGCTCGCCCCGCCTGCCGCACGCAACCGCCGCCATCGGGCTCCGCGCCCCGCGCCCGGGCTTGCCGAGCTCCGCCGCTGGCCGCGACCACCTCCGCCGGCGCCCGCCTCGCCACTGCCGCCCCTCGTCGGAGCACTTGAGCTCGCCGGAGCTCCGGCCAGATCCGATCCAGATCGGGACCAGATCCACCGGTCCCCGATCCAAACGCCCTCGCCCGTCCCCGCACCGCTCCGTCCCGGAACCGTCCCGTCCCGGTTTGAATTTGCCGGAGGTATAATTTTCACTAACTCCCGAAATTGCACATCCAAGTGCCTCTGTTCGGGGCCCCGTAACTTTGCATCCGTAGCTCCGATTCATGCATATAGCATATCAAAATGTTCATATCAGAGAGTACATCATTTCATTCCATTGCATTATTTTCATTTGAGCTCATCTTGATGCCCGAAATGCTGTTAGAAAGGGCTACTTGAGTTAATTATCAGATCCGCTACTCCGTTTAGCACTTTTGTCATTTTTGCCATGATTATTGTGTGCATGATATGCCCGTGAGTTCTACATATGTATTGTTAAGGGTTTTGTCATCTTTCCAGAGGTGCAACCCATGTATTTTTAGGATGTGTGTGGTGACTTGTGCAAGCTTGCAAAGTGGTGCACTTGCTAAGTCTGTTCTCAGGGACTTAGTGATTTCACTTAGACCTGGGATTGTTTAGTTCATGATGCCATATGTTCTTGTTGTTTCCTAGTGATCCGTGCCTCTTTTGAGGATGATCAGTAAGGGAGTTTTGTTAATATTGTAGTGCTCTATCAATCCATGTCTTTTTTTACAATTATGGAGCACCCTAGCTTGAGTCAATCAAGCTCTACTTTTGCTACTTTGTCAATCTGGGCAGATTGTCAACTTGTTTGCGATTTTGCCGATGTTATTGTAGTTGATCCGTGCATGCTATGCCATTGTTCTTGCCATTTCTAGCTTTCATTTTGTGCCTACTTAAGGGATGTAAGCTTGTCTTGCCATGACCTGCACCGTGGTGAGTGCATCAAGCTCGTAAACATGCCTTCGTGAGTTATGTTTCAGCATGTCCCAGTTTTCACTAAGTCTGAAAACTGATTATGTTTTTGTTATGTTCGTGTGCTTGTTAGTATATTTTGTGATCCCTTTTGGCTCAAGGTCACTAAGGGACTTTTGTTAAGCTTATTGAGTAGCTCCATGCCATGTCTTTCTTTGTCATGTTCAGGTCCTGTAGCATGTTATTTTGTTGCTCCGAAGAGGGCTATATGATCTGAAATTCCAGACAAGTGTTAATTTCACTAAGTCTGAGATCTGTTTTACCATTTGCGTTTTTGCCATGCTTGTTTGAACCTCCTAATGGATGAATTGGCCGTAGCTCAGTGCTAGACTTGTGTTAAGCATCTTGAATGCTTCCCTTCCATGTATTTTTATGCCATTTTTGGATGCTGTAGCATGTTCATTTCATTGCATTTAGATGCCTACTTGCTGTAAATCGCAGACCGATGTCATATTTGAATCGCTTGCCATTTCCAAACCGTAACTCCGATTCCGGCGTTCTTTATATCGTTTTCAAGCGATTTCATCTCATCTTTCCAGTGGCACATTTGGATTTCCAAGTTGAGGCCAGGTTCATGCATTTCCTGTCATATCTTGCATTTTGCATCCCGCATCGCATCCCGCATAGCATATCATCATTTCATCATATTGCTTGGTCTTGCACGTGGTTGATTGTATCCTTGTTGCCTGTTTGTCTTGTTTGGGTAGAGCCGGGAGACGAGTTCACTAACGAGGAGCCCGTTGAGTTTGCTTTCGAGGATCCAGTCAACTCTGACAACTGTGCAGGCAAGATGATCATACCCTCGAAATCACTACTATCTTTGCTATGCTAGTTTTGCTTGCTCTTTTGCTATGCCAATGCTACGATGCCTACCACTTGCTTGCAAGCCTCCCAAATTGCCATGTCAAACCTCTAACCCACCTTGTCCTAGCAAACCGTTGATTGGCTATGTTACCGCTTTGCTCAGCCCCTCTTATAGCGTTGCTAGTTGCAGGTGAAGATTGGAGGCCGTTCCTTATTGGAACATCTTTTACTTACTTGTTGGGATATCATTATATTGCTATGTTATCTTAATGCATCTATATACTTGGTAAAGGGTGGAAGGCTCGGCCTCTCGCCTAGTGTTTTGTTCCACTCTTGCCGCCCTAGTTTCCGTCATATCGGTGTTATGTTCCCGGATTTTTGCGTTCCTTACGCGGTTGGGTTATAATGGGAACCCCTTGATATTTCGCCTTGATTAAAGCTTTTCCAGCAATGCCCAACATTGGTTTTACCATTTGCCACCTAGCCTTTTCTTTCCCTTGGGTTCTGCAGACTCAAGGGTCATCTTTATTTTAACCTCCCCGGACCAGTGCTCCTCTGAGTGTTGGTCCACCTGTCAGCTACCGGTGGCCACCAGGGGCAACTCTGGGCTGGCCTACCCGTACCTAGGACAATCTGAGTGTGCCCTGAGAAAGAGATATGTGCAGCTCCTATCGGGATTTGTCGGCATATTCGGGCGGTGTTGCTGGTCTTGTTTTAACCTGTCGAAGTGTCTTGAGTTACCGAGATACCGAGTCTGATCCGAACATCTTGGGAGGAGGTCTATTCCTTCGTTGACCGTGAGAGCTTGTCATGGGCTAAGTTGGGACTCCCCTGCAGGGATTGAACTTTCGAAAGCCGTTCCCGCGGTTATGGGCAGATGGGAATTTGTTAATGTCCGGTTGTGGATAACTTGAACCTTAATTTAATTAAAATGAATAAACTGAGTGTGTTACCGTGATGGCCTCTTCTCGGCGGAGTCCGGGAAGTGGACATGGTGTTGGAGTAATGTTTGCGCAGGTTGCTCTCTAGTTTCTCGCTCGCGCTTTGCCTCCTCTTCTCGCTCTCCTTTGTGAATAAGTTAGCCACCATACTTGCTAGTCGCTTGCTGCAGCTCCATATATTTACCTTGCCATACCTATAAGCATAAATAGTTTTGATCGCGAGGGTGCGAGATTGCTGAGTCCCTGTGGCTCACAGATTACTATTACACTAGATGCAGGGCCTGATGATTCCGGTCCAGGAGACGCGTATGAGCTCAAGTTGGAGTTCGACGAAGACTCTCAACGTTACTATGTTTCCTTTCCCGATGATCAGTAGTGGTGCCCAGTTGGGGGCGATTGGGACCGTGTCACATGTTGGGTTCTCTTTTATTTTGGCGCTGTAGTCGGGCCATGAGTGTTTGGATGATGTAATGTTATTTATGTACTTGATTGACGTGGCGAGTGTAAGCCTACTATGTTATCTCCCTTTTCATTATTATATTACATGGGATGTTGTGAAGATTGCCTAACTTGCGACATATGCCTTCAATGCGATTATGTCTCTAAGTCGTGCCTCGACACGTGGGAGCTATAGTCGCATCGAGGGTGTTACAAGTTGGTAATCAGAGCCTTCCCCGACCTTAGGAGCCCCATTGCTTGATCATTTTTAGCGGCCGAGTTGTGTCTAGAAAAATGTTTTGAGTCATTTAGGAATTATATATCGGAGAGTTTAGAAATTCTTTTTACTTCCCAGTCTCCTCATCGCTCTGGTAAGGCATCCTGACGTAGAGTTTTGACTCTTCTCTTCTCAAATTTCACTAAAAAAAATTTTAGGATCACGCGGGTATCTTAGAATCGTTCCGATGGTTTTATGATGAGAACATTGTCTTGGTGCCTCCTGTCAGGGGTTTAGTGGAAGTGTCCCGGGGAGTTGAGCTCTGAGGTGTTGTCATCATAATTTTATCGTTGCAGTTCTGGAATACCTGAGTCTAGTACGCCGACATGGAAAATCTCTTTTATGAAGTTTGCTGGTGAGATAACCTCGACGCCACCCAGTACTGGGGCGGGAGTTCGGGAGTATCGCCATAACTTGTATAACGGATGCTTTTCGAAGGTTGAGGTAGATGGTTTCCGAAGTTTTCTTGGTTATGTGTTGAAGGATGGATACAACTGGATGTAGGATTTGCTAGTTTGGGTGAGATATTATGCTTCCCCTGTATCCCCAACACCTGATTGCATAACCGGAAAGGTTCGGGAGTTTCATAGGTGGGAATTCTAGTAGCTCTAGTTTTTCTTCCACGGATATTGGTTTGAGATTGGGATTTCTTACCGATTATTCGTTCTTGATCCGTACCTTGTTGATTTATTTCTCTACTTTAATTCTACGTGGCTTCTCAATTTATGGATATGTGACCATTTCAAGAGGAATGCATTCGTTCATTTTGTTCGGATGTGAAGACTATATGTTGCAATTTTCATTCTGTTGGATTCAGCTTCAATATTTGTCTATCAATGTGCTAATGGTGGTCAACCTCTTCAGGATGGCTCCTCCAACGCGCACGACTCCGAATCCTGATCTGCCACCACCTCCACCTCCTCCGGAGGCATGGCAAGCTGTGATGGCCGCAACCAATGCAAACACACATCTGATCATGCAAATTCTTCAAGAGCGCAATCAAGGCAACCAAGGGAATCAAGGCAGCAATCAGAGTCACTTTGCTACACTCAACCAGTTCCTTGCTAACGGGCCAAAGACTTTCAGCAATTGTGTTGAGGCAACCGATGCTGACGATTGGCTTGTGGATCTGTGCAAGCATTTCGAGTGCAGTAACGTCAGGCCTGAGGACTTTGTCAAGTTCGCTTCCTTCCAACTCAAAGATCAAGCTGCAGAATGGTTCCAGCAGTACAAGGACTCCAGAGGTGGATGTGTTATCACTTGGGATGATTTGCGTCGAGATTTCCGAGCTCATCATATTCCCCAGAGCGTGGTTGAAAGCAAGCGTGAGGAATTCCGCAATCTGAAGCAAGGCTCTTTGTCTGTCTATGACTACAACAAGTTGTTCCAGAAGCTCGCCCGCTTTGCCAAGCAGGACGTCCCTGATGAGAAGAGCATGATATACCAGTTCAGGGATGGTCTCAGAGAAGATATTCAGCTAGCTCTTGTTCTCTTTGAGCCCTTGAGATACGATGAGTTCTACAACATGGCACTGAAGCAAGAGACTGCTCAGTTGAGGTGTGATGCTTCCAAGAAGCGAGTCAGAGATGTTACTCCTTCTTCCTCTACTCAAGTGGCCAAGCAGCAGAAGTATTGGCTTCCTCCTCCTCCGTTCCGTCAGCCGTATCAGCAGAAGAGTAAAGGTGGCAGTGGTTCTTCCCACCCACCCAACCCTGGCTTTCAGAACAAGACTTCGTCTCAAGCTCCAAGATCGAGTGCTCCGTATCACCGTCCGCTTTCTGAGGTCACGTGCAACAAGTGCCAACAGAAGGGTCACTATGCCAACAAGTGTTTCAACCAGAGGCGTCTTCCTCCTCCTCCTGTCAGATCGGCAAGTACAGCTGTGGTCAAGCATAACCCCAAGCATGCCAAGGTCAATTTGATGAATGCAGCTCATGCAGAGGACTCGTCAGATGTGATCATGGGTAACCTTCCTGTTAATGATATTCCAGCTAAAGTTCTTTTTGACACTGGTGCATCGCATTGCTTCATCTTGAGACCGTTTACAAATAGGCATGAATTGGTTTCGCAAGTTTTGCCTAGTCCTTTAGCAGTTGTATCTCCCGGTAAGCGCATGCAGGCTAACTCCATCGTTCCGGATGTTTCTATCACTTTGGGTGACTACAAATTCTTGGCTTCTCCTATGGTTCTCGGTGACTCGGATATTGATCTTATTCTCGGAATGGATTGGCTTTCTAAGCACAAGGCACATCTTGATTGTGCAGCCAGGCAGATTCAATTGACTCATTCGTTTGAGGATGTAATTGTCTTTGCCGCTCGTGATGATACTATCCATCTGTTTTCTCTCAATGAGAAGGGTGAATTGGATGCCATCTCGCAAATTCCAGTTGTTTGCGAATACCAAGACGTCTTTCCAGAAGAGCTTCTAGGAATGCCTCCGCACCGGCCAGTTGAATTCGTTATTGATCTTGAGCCCGGCACGGAACCTGTGTGCAAACGTCCTTACAAGCTCGGACCTGAAGAGTTGAAGGAGCTGAAGAAGCAACTCGATATTCAAGAGAAAATGGGTCTCATCCGGCCTAGTTCTTCTCCGTGGGGTTGTGGTGTTCTTTTTGTGAAGAAGAAGGATGGAACGGACCGACTTTGTGTTGATTACCATCCAGTGAACAAGAAGACCATCAAGAACAAATACCCACTTCCCAACATCAATGAGCTGTTCGAACAACTCAAAGGTGCCCAAGTATTCTCCAAGCTTGATCTCTGTATGGTTTATCACCAGATTCACATTCGTGAAGAAGATATTCCCAAGACAACATTCAGAACAAGCTTTGGTTCATATGAATACACTGTCATGTATTTTGGTCTCGCCAACGCTCCTCCGACGTTCTCTCACATGATGAACTTCATCTTCAACGCCTACACCAATGACTTCGTTTTGGTCTATCTCGATGACATTCTAGTTTTCTCCAAGAACAAGGAAGATCATGCCAAGCACTTGCGTTTGGTTCTTGATAAGCTCAGGGAACATCAGTTCTACGCCAAGTTCTCCAAGTGTGAATTTTGGCTCGATGAGGTTCTTTATCTTGGTCATATCATCTCTGCCAAGGGCATTGCCGTGAATCCTGAGAAGGTGTCTGCAATTGTGAATTGGGAACCTCCTCAGAACATGAAGCAACTCCGTAGCTTCCTCGGTCTCGCAAGCTATTGCCGAAGATTCGTTGAAAACTTTTCTAAGATCGCGAAGCCTCTCTCTAATCTTCTTCAGAAGCACGTCAAGTACGTTTGGTCTCCGGAGTGTGATATTGCTTTCAACACTTTGAAAGAGAAATTGATCACTGCTCCAGTTCTGACTCCACCTGATGAATCCAAACCGTACGAGGTCTTTTGTGATGCCTCTCTCCAAGGTCTTGGTGCAGTGTTGATGCAAGAGAAGAAAGTTGTTGCTTATACATCTCGCCAGCTAAAGCCGAATGAGAAGAACTACCCCACTCATGATCTCGAGTTGGCGGCAGTTGTGCATGCTCTTTTGACTTGGAGACATCTTCTATTGGGAAGAAAAGTGGACATTTTCACTGATCACAAGAGTCTCAAGTACATCTTCACTCGGCCTAATCTCAACCTCAGGCAAACTCGATGGGTCGAAATGATTCAAGAGTATAATCCGAGTATTGAGTATACTCCAGGCAAGGCCAATGTGATTGCTGACGCTTTGAGCAGAAAGGCTTACTGCAACAGTCTGATTCTCAAGCCTTATCAACCCGAGCTTTGTGAAGCTTTCCGCAAACTTAACCTGCAAGTTGTTCCTCAAGGTTTCCTCGCCAACCTTCAAGTCTCTCCTACCTTGGAAGACCAGATTTGCCAAGCCCAGCTTCTTGATGCTATGGTGAAAAAGGTGAAGATTGGGATTGCCAAGAGTCAATCCAAGTACAAGTTCTTCCGCCTTGATGACAAGGACACTCTCTTCTTCGAGGATCGTATTGTTGTACCCAAAGGTGAACTCCGTAAAGTGATCATGAACGAGGCTCACAATTCTCTCCTCTCCATCCACCCTGGGAGCACGAAGATGTATCAGGACCTCAAGCAAGCTTATTGGTGGACTCGAATGAAGCGTGAGATCGCTCAATTCGTGAATGAATGTGATGTCTCCAGAAGAGTGAAGGCAGAACACCAAAGGCCAGCTGGTCTCCTCCAACCTCTTGCCATTCCAGAATGGAAGTTTG